>NW_011343922.1:65405-87515 GCF_000735185.1 Notothenia coriiceps
TCAAGCTCCACCAGGCTGAGGAACAGCTTCTTCCACCAGGCGGTCAGGATGCTGAACTCTCTCCCCTCCCTACCTCCCCCCTCTCCCTCTCTCCCTCCTCTCTCCCTCCCTCCCTCCCTCCTATGACATCTCTCCCCTGACCTCTCCACCCTGCCTCCCACCTTTCCCCCCTGTCCCAAATGGACCTGGACTTTAACCCCACCCCACACACACACACAACCTTCCCTCATCCAGCACCAGTAACTTTTCTACCCATCTCCGCTGCTACTGCACTGAAACTGTACTTTGCACATCATTTTCTCATTTGCACTAAAGAATACTTGCATTCATGTAAATTCATGTTCTGTGGATTGTGTTTTTTTAAATATATCATCAACTAGTACTTATTACTACTATTACTTAGTTTTATAGCCCGTTTATCTAGGCCCTTTTTGTATCTGTTTTATGTATATATGTCACACTGTGGGACTGCGAGAAACGGTATTTCAAATGTCTATAACACATGTAGAAATGTTGACAATAAAGCTGACTTTGACATTGATATATGATGATAATTTAAGGAAAATTCCTTAATTTGGCTACAGGTTCAGATCCTAAGTAGCTAGTTTTGAGAGCTTTCTCTCTGTGTTTTTTTTCATAAAAGTGACCTGTTTCTCAGTTTGTTTACGCAGACCAACAAAATAGTCTCTGTTCTTGTTTTAAGGTGACAGTGTTTCTTTTAGAGATGTCGTTTAAACTTGCTTGTAACCATGGTACAAACCAATAAGTACAACAAAACCAATTCAGTTAAATTGGACAGTCTCCCCCTGGATGTAATTACTTGATTAAATGATATTAACCTCCAGGGGACATTCCATATTCCAAACCATACCTATCTTTTTATTAGGACAATATAGGATGATCTTTTATCTATTGTGAGTGTTTTTTTGTTGTGGAACTTCAAATGTAAAGCATATAAAATCCAGTCATTCTTCCCCCCTCAGAGCCCTAAGATGCGCCGCAATGGCTTCGAACTGAAGATGCAAGACCGCTACAGCCACTTCCTGGCGGCGGACAGCGAAGCAGAGATGGAGGACTGGGTGATCACGTTGAAACAGGCTCTGCAGAACGCCACTGATCCCAGCCAGGACAGGAGGAACGGGGCAGAGACACTGGACTGTGCCCTGGGTGAGTAATACTCTACCTACCAAGACACTTTGGATAAACACATGTCTAGATCTACTTCTGTCAACCTATTATTTACAGCATCATTTCGATGTTGCTGTAAACTAAAGTAATGGTCCATCTAGCCATGATGACAATAATAACATGTTGGGACATAACCTGAGCCCGTTTGAGGGTTGGAAGTTATGTGGAAGAATGCCAACAGTCTAATGCAGTTTGACTTTGTGTGCAAGCATCTATTGGCCCGTCTTCTTTAATAGCATACTCTCTGCAGAATGTTCTAGGCCTAGGGAAACCAAATAGCTTGGTCAGAGCTGCTGATGAGGGACTGGGTGAAAGACGGGAGGCACTTAGGGTTCACTCAGTTCATCACCCGTCACCTGGGAGCCAGCAGAATAGTGAAGAGCCTCTTTCTGATTTGCCCAGTAGACTGTAAGGTTTTATTCGGTCTAGATTTGAAACTTGCACCCAGCCCAGGGGAAGCCATTCGAGAAACATTGAGCAACAGAGCTTTACTGGACCTGATTTGCATCAGTGATGTGTTATCAGGCTGTGTGATTCATGTGTGATCATTGTCCCGTTCAATCAGATGACGACACACCCAGCCAAGGTAAAGGGGAGAGCCTGCTGGAGAGCCTGGGGAGGGGCTTACATCCGGAACTAACGAAGGTACGAAGGATGAATGGATGGATGGTTGAATAATGAATTTAGACAAGAGGAGATACTGACCTATATCTGTCCACAGCAAGAATACATCATAGCGATTTGACCTCGCAAAGTAAAGTGGTTCCTTGATAAAAAAAAACACTATTTTTTCTACTTGTTACTTTATTCTCACTGAATGTTTAAGATTCTTAAGATGAAGAGTATTTTCTAGTATATTCACCACAATAGTCTTTTATTTTGGGTTTTCTCCAAAAATGTACCCCTCTCCCCTCTCCCCGTTTCTTTTATTTTTTAATAAAAAAATGTACCTGCAATGGATCTAAAATGCTTTAATTGATATATCGATATTCAGAAACATTTTACATTTCTATGGCAATTCTATACTTTTTTGTATTTCACATGGTAGTTTTTGATATCCTAAATTATTATGTATTTGTAGTATTTCTTGTATTTTGTTGCTGTTCTTGTTAGGCCTGCAGTTATTGCTGATGATAGTAGTGAAAAGAAAGAAGAAACAACACTGCGAGAAGCCACATGTTATCTCGAAAGAGTCTGAGGTTTTGTACCATGCCACATTTGTTATCTCTTGTTTATAAATCTTTACACAATGATAGAGCCACAGAAGAGCAGCTCTGTGTTCGAGTCTGTTTCCTACGCCAGTGTGTATTCTACAGAGACTCTCCTGGTTTAACATGTCTATAAACCCAGAGCTGCACACAGACAACAAAGCCCTCTGTGCTCTGTGCTGCTGCTTCACCGCTGTTTGCTCTGGGCCACTCCAGCACAGCTTTCCCCAAGAACACCTGTCTGCAGGCTGGTCACAGAGAGCAGGAGAGAGAGGGAGGAGGAGGAGGAGGAGAGATGGATTAGTGCTTTTACCGTGACCTGAGGCTTTGATATGTTTGTCTCCATTAGATTCTTATCCTTTTTGCCTGTTGACCGTCTTCTTCTTTGTCTTACTGTGTCTGGATGTGTGTTGGTTTACTATGAGAAACTACATGTCCCTTTAGTACACAATATAGCAATATATACAACTCATAAAACATTTTGAAAAGGCTTTGGAATTCTTTGCCGGTGCATAAAGTTAAAGAAAATACTGAAGATACTAAAACATTTGAATACCCTATTTGCTTGAAATGAATACGCCTGAAAGCCCAGGACACACACATATATCATTGAAGGTTATTTCAGACAAGGACTTATGTTTGCAATACTATGTATTTCTTATAGAACTGTATTATCACTTCTTGAAGAATTGTGTGATTTTTTTGGTTTTTGTTTGGGTTAATGATGATAATGTTGTCTCACTTCATAATGGGGATCCTTATAAAAACATCTGAACAACAAGATATTTAAATTCCAAATGAAATAATGTATATAGGTGTCATTACATTATATTGCACATATTGTACCTGATATTCTTCCACTGTGTGTGTCTGCAGTATGCCAGGGAGACAGACCAGCTGAATAAGATCAACAGGAACGAAGGCAGACAAAAGCTTTTCTCCCTGGATCCAGAGACACAGGTACGCTTCATGCTTCATTTTGACACCTTTATGTTTGATTTATTTCACTATTGATTCAGACTATTTGATCTCTCCTCGCACCGTTTCCTTCTCCTTTGTCCTCTTCCTTCTTTCACTGCTTCTCCCCTCTCATATCCCCTGGATCAATCGTTCTCTTCTTGTTGTTTTATCTCCTCCCTTCTTTCCCCCTCTCCTCCCTCCTGTGTGATATCCAGAGGCTGGACTTCTCAGGGATCGAGCCAGATGTGAAGCCGTTCGAGGAGCGTTTCGGCCGTCGTATCGTGGTCAGCTGCCACGACCTGACATTCAGTCTGCAGGGCTGCGTCAGTGAGAAGGGGGACGGCGTCCTCACCAATGTAGGTCACCACCTTACCTCCACAGGAAAGACTCAATTAATATCCTGATTAAATGACTCTTATAGTACCTCTACTGCTTCCTATTTTTCCTTAATTACTACTAATGAGAAACTAAAGCTTTTTAAAGTCAAATAGATGACCATAAGACCTTATATACATAGACAAAATTACACAAAAAATAATAATATATATACAAAAAAAAATATTTTTAAAGGCATATTGCATCCTGACCTAAAAAAACAAATTTACGGTAAAAAATTATCACAACAATAAATAAAAAATATAAAAATCAATTGTGATAGTACATCCGTAGTAATTCTTTTTTCTAATTGCACTTAAGCCTATCTAATCTCAATACACAGTCGTCCTTTTAACCTCACACATCCCCAACCTTCCTCACCCTCTGCAGGGCTGCCCCAGATAATACACTTTCATAATTCATGCTGTTCTGTCTGAAAGCCATGGAAGTAACCAGGCCAACGGAAAACACAACTACATATCGTTGTCATATTTTCTAAAAAGATCAAAACAGTGATGTTGCTAGCTGGTCTTAATGTAAGCGCTTATTTTAATTTCTCTAGGCGTTAAACTTTGTTCTTCCAGATAACTTCTGCAAGAACTCCGTCTGATGAATGGTGGAGATTTCTTCATTGTGTTTCATGTGCGGATCATGAGACAGCACTTCAGAGTCAGAGTGGATTACTGTAGTCATAAAACATTGAGTTGCCTGCTTGTGCATTAGAGGGGCTGGAGAGTTGAAGTGACGCATATTTGTGGTTTGGATACATCACGCTCTCTCAATCCCTCCCCCTCTTCCTCCCTCCTCTCCTTCAACAGTCTCTGGTAGGTCTAATGATTATTGGATGGTTCTATCCTGGCATAAGTTCACAGTCATTCAGAAATGTGCTACTGTAGAGCCAACATCTGCTTCTAAACAAGGGATAAGATAACACTAATGTTTGGTGTCTATACGTGAAGGCAATCTTTTTTACAATATTTATCTGTAAATATTTTGTCTCGAACAACTGTAGTTAAAATGTTTCTTAAAATGGAAACATCTACAATTGTTATTGTTGCATATTTGATAGTATGGCAGATTACATTTAAAGAGTTAACATTATTCTCAATACCCCAACCAATAGCTTGGGGGTCCTCCACAGAAAAATGAAAAGATGGGGGGAATTCTTAGTTGAGGCATTGCTCTGAATAAAGCTGTGATGGACAGTCACTATATCCAGGGGTATTGTAATCCTGCCTGATGTATTGAAGTGTGAAAAGCCTCTCTCTGCTGGACCCCAGGTGGAGCCGTTCTTCATCAGCCTCGCCCTCTTCGACGTCTCCAAGAGCTGTAAGATCTCAGCCGACTTCCACGTGGACCTGAACCCGCCGTGCGTCAAGGAGATGCTGACCGACGCCTCGGGGCAGCTCTCTCCTTCATCAGACTCAGAGGGGGGAGGGGGAGGAGGAGGAGGAGGAGGAGGAGGAGGAGTCAGGGAGGGAGGAGGCATGGTGAACGGAGACTCTGCCAAAGGGAATGGCCTGCCGCTTCTTCAGAGGGTGTCCGAGGCTCTGCTGCGCTTCCCTACACAGGTAGAGACTTGGCTGTGGTTATCCATCTGTTTGATTCAGGAAATGACTCACGGCCAATCAGAAGGGGCAAGGAACCTGAATCATTGCAGTGTCATTCACACAGATGTGAGGTGTGTTCGGAACAATGCTTCATCCTGTCTGGGAAACATATTTTGACTTCAACAATTTCTGAACAAAACAAAAAAACACAATCTAATTAACTTTAATTCATCATTCATATTTTGTATAATAATTATAAATATATAGATTTTTTTTTTACGACATTTGGAAAAATACTAATTTACCAAAAGTACAATTGGTTTCAAATGTAATGAGTTAAGTATTAAAAGTAAAACTATTATGAACTTTTAAGGCAAGTGATTTTAACATCTTTAGTGTAGTCTATCTCTAGTCTAAATAAAACCAGAGATCTAGGAAGTGTAAGCTCTTCGATTACAAAGTCACATGGGCTCTGCTTACATAACCTGCCTTTTAGACAGAAGAAGATGGTATCCTTTCAGATTAGAGTTTTAACCACATGAAGAACTAACTGAAAATGTGTTAGTTCATAACGAGTTTTGCTCTTCCTCTGTTTTGAGAAAGAATAGCTACTAGTGAAGATATACAAAAATACTAATCTAACGCAAACAGTGTGAACACATATCCATTTGTATTCCTCTTTGCCCATGCGGAGAAATGCATACATAGACTACTTGAAACACCAGAAAGAACCTCCATGTACTGAAGTTCAGAGGGTTGTATTTGTGTGTTGTATCCTCAGATGCCCTTTCAGCACCAAAGTCTTCTGAAACGGAAACACAGTGTTGCTCATTTAGATGGCATTTGTGATTTCAGAACCCCCTTTCAGTGTTGTATCAACGCAGTGCCCGGGATGTAAGCTTGATGTGACTTCTTACCTAGAAACAGCAGAACAAGTATCTCTAATGAAGAATGCAGCAACCAGTAGCAGGCCATGCACAGTTTAAAAGCTGCAGACATTAAATAATGGAACTGTTCCAAGTCTTATTTCTGCCCTTGATATTACATTCTGCCAACAGACATCTGTGAAAGTCCTACCCCAGCAGAACACACACATACAAACACACACACACTAACGGAACCGTCTCTACCTCTGTGATTAGTGTGTTATTATAGCTCAGCTGACCACGCTTTAATTTAGGTGCGTTGGGTGTGGTCCAAGGACTGAGCCTCCACTCTCCACTGCATCAGCAGCTCTGAGGAGGCCACAGCTTCTGTTCCAGTTCATTACACCATTCACAGATCTATTACGTTGATCACAGTGAATATGTGAATGAGTTCCTCAAGCCAACAACGAGTAGTATTTGTTTGCAAAAAGCTGTAACACTTTCTGCGAGCCATTCTGGGCAGTATGACAATTAGATGAATGAATGAGGGCGGATGGGAGTGGTTGCACAGGGTCTGTCTATCTATCTGTCTACTCTCTTCTATATTATTACTGTTTGTGGCGTCTGCGTGTATTTCAATTTGAAGCTAAACTAGCCACTTAGAAGGTGCTCCCTCGGTAGTGTCAATTCTTATGGTGCCTGAAAATATAACGAATTACAAAATGACTTCCTGCTACTTCTGTCTAGATTTTGTTTCCATTCTAGGGAAACCCAAGAGGAGGTTAAAAATACATTTCAAACTAATATGAGCTCATAACTTAATAGGAGCAGCGTGTTTTGTCCGAAAGTCAATTCTGTCCCCTGGAGATTGTTTATGTGAGCTGACACTGACGAGCTATAAGTCAGTCCCCTCGCACCAGAGCAAAAATAGAAGTGAGCCCTATGTGGTTTTCCTGTATGAGCTCGGCTGACAGCAGCCACTTCCCCCTGCACTTGCCTTGTAGAGAAGCAGCGGAAAGATTTAAGAACGAAAAGACATTTGAATTGCTGATGAATGCTTTTTTATCAAAGAACCCAGCAGTGCTTTCTAGTCTTAGGAAAAAGATATCACAGTCTACTAATGCACATCCAACCACATATCCATATTATCAAGTCCCTACTCTAATTATCCATGTACCCCTCTCTCCTCTAGGGTATCTTTTCAGTGACCAACCCTCATGCAGATATCTTCCTGGTGGCCCGTGTGGAGAAGGTGCTGCAGAACGGCATCACACACTGCGCCGAGCCGTATATCAAGACTTCTGACATCAGCAAGGTCCACAGTGCTCCCTTATCACCATTCAAAGACAAGCAAATAGCAGTGAGCTGACGAGTTTAGCATTCGGTCTTCTGTTTTTGAATTGTGCCTTTCTGTTTGTCTCTGCAGACTGCTCAGAAGGTGCTCAAAGCTGCCAAGCAGACATGCCAACGCCTGGGTCAGTACAGGATGCCTTTCGCCTGGGCTGCCAAGTAAGACAGGAAGAATACACAAGTCAAAATATGACCCAGAAATGAATCTCTTTGGATCCTTTTTTAGAACGACCCAATTCAAATGCATAACATCTGGCATCATAATAAGTAAACGTGGGTTTTTAAAAGCCAAAAATCTATTTTTTTATTCTGCTTATGTCACACCTCCTCTAATGTGTTTTCAGGCAGGTGTTTAAAGACGCCCAGGGCAGCTTGGACATGGACGGGAAGTTTTCTCCTCTCTACCGCCAGGACAGCAGCAAAGTCTCCAATGATGACATCATCAAGCTGCTGGCTGACATCAGGAAGTGAGTCATCACATCTTCTGCTATTTTAGACAGTGCTTAGAAACTAGAGCACAAAAACACCCATGCCCTTGCACATACATTTTTTAAAAGGCATTGCATAAAAGCCAGTTTACAAAAGCCTACATTCAAATTCAGAAACATTGTTTTATTTAATCTTGTTCTTATTTTAAATCTTTATTTCCCTCAACAGACCTGAGAAGAGCAAGCTTCAGACCATCCCTGGACAGATGAATGTCACCATCGAGTGTGTCCCACCTGACTTCTCAAGTATATTGTCGTTCCTAAACACTCCCCATATCCTAATATTTGTCTATCTGTTACAGTGAAGCAGAGTGCCGTACTATTACAACTGGCAATAAACAGCTTTGAAGCGTCCTGTAGTTAGCTGCTCACTATCTCTGAGGAATGCCATAAAGAAAAGTAAAATAAGCTTCAAATTCTTGATCACGAGGATAGTTATCAAACAATAGTCACCGTATTCCTGTTCCTAAAATGCAAACAAGACAATAGAGAAACAGAATAAAAAAATACATGAGCAGGTTGAGGTGAAAATAAAATAAACAATGAAGTTATGGATTTAAGAAATAAGCTCATGGTGAAAATTCTAGTGAAATAAATAACCAAATATATAAATACATTAGATACAAATAAAGGAGGTGATCTTGTATAAAAGGCAACAAAATGCCAGAAATGCTAGAAGAAGGAAATATAGTAAAACTAAAATGGTGATCCTAAAACAAGCACAGTTTAGATGTGATATGACAATAAAGGGAAATAGCCCACCATACATTTGAATAATGAGAGGAAACATGCAATAGATCATCAGGCCATCTTGTAAAAGTGAGTTTTAAACGGCTGCAGATGGAGAAAAGGCTGTTCCAAAGCCAGGAGGAGTTCTTAGCTTGGAAGTATCCAGAACAATCTTAAGTTAACTCTTGGGATGGCACAAAAAACAGGAACACAGCGGCGATGGTTTTCCCATTACTCGTGCACTCTGTTCTTGCAGATACGGTGACTTCCTCCTATGTTCCCGTCAAGCCCTTCGAGGACGGCTGTGAGCGGGTTTCAGTGGAGGTGGAGGAGTTTCTGCCCGCGGAGGCCAAGTACAACTACCCCTACACATCCTACAAGAACCAGCTGTACGTCTGCCCCCTGCAGCTCAAATACGACAACCAGAAGTCCTTCACCAAGGTGTGACTCTCAGAATTGATCTGATTTCTGTGTGGTTGCCGGCTGCTACACAAAATGAAGCATATATCTCCAAATTGATTCGGTGTGTAGACAATGATTCGCTCTACTTTGTGCATTACCTGACTGATGTCATGTTTCCTCCACACCAGGCTAGAAACATTGCAGTCTGCATCCAGTTCAGAGATTCAGATGAAGAAGGGGCGACCTCTTTAAAGGTGGGTTTAATGAACTGCATACTATATTGTCATATGTTCTGCCTATGTAAGTTATACACACATTAACGTTGTGATGTAGGAGTGTATTCACAGGCCATTTTGATCTGAAATGTTGCGATTACAGTTCGATACAAAGTTCTAATATGAACCTACTATCAAACATTTATAAATGTAACTGTTCACATGATGTTTAGGTCAATTACTACACAGGATTTGAAGCAGTGTTTTCAAATGATTACATTACTCTTTTTCATGTAGATTAAAATGTATTTAGGACATTTTCCATGTAGAGACATTGAGAGCTTTTATAACTTCGTACACTTAAATCAACCGGATTACACAATGTATGTAATTCATGCAGCTCAAGTTCTTCTTATCTTAAATAGTGAATTATGGACAAGAAGTCTAAAAACGGACTTGAACAGGGTCACCCAGAGAGAGGAGTGTGATCATATTTTGATCTGTTATTCAAACAGCATGCTTACAGGAAAATAGCAGAAGATAGAATAAAAAGATAAACAAGCACAACCTTTATTTCCAGCAGACTAGCAGGAGTCTGTTGCAAAGGTCTCCAAACAATGACTGTCAATTCAATGTTGGGAATGTCCTTTGAGAGATGTGATCGATAGCAGAGGCCTCAGACATGATTCTTTCTATTGCTGTCACAAAGTGGGTCTCAGAGAGCAGCAGAGGGGCCAGAGGAGGAGAAAGGGAAACCGCTTATTAGAGCTGGCAGGAGAAGATAACGAATGGTCACTCTTTTTTTTCTCTCTCTCTCCTCATCCTCGCTGCTCCTCTCCGGCCACACATCATTTAAAAAAATATATATATAAATATTTGCAGCTGGAAAGAGTCTTCAAAGCACCGTGGATTGTTTTTCTTTTCCCTTTTCCGGAGAGAGGGAGGAAAACAGGGTTTCTTTGAATTCAACCAACAAAACATTTGCCCTTGATGCAATTGATAGAGTCTCAGCCTCCAGTATACTGCATCAGATAAAGTGAGTCTGATCTCAAACAATGCTGGAAGTGCATGGAGGAAGAACTTTTGTTTTACAGACAAAAAGCAGGAGCAAGCAGCGGAAGCTAGGGGAAGCTCTGGGACACAAATATGTCTTTTTCAGAGTACAATCCTACAATCATGATCTCAGGTTTAATTTATTTGTTGGTTTAACTGAGATTTGACTTAATATCCCTGAAAAGAATGACGAGCTCTACCAGTGCAGCCAGTGCAACATGTTTGTTTTTAAGGCATGTCTGGTTCAGTATGTGCATGACTGGGACATCAGATAAGAGCCTGGTTAATCACAATTCCCATCAATCCCCTTGCTGCGTCTGTAAGGGCCCTGGATGTGTTGCTTCACAAACCACTGCACAGCGTCTGCAGTCCTACCGCACCCTGTGACCGCAACAACGGACCTTTCTGAAA
The DNA here is from genome assembly GCF_000735185.1 of Notothenia coriiceps. Taxonomy (NCBI): domain Eukaryota; kingdom Metazoa; phylum Chordata; class Actinopteri; order Perciformes; family Nototheniidae; genus Notothenia; species Notothenia coriiceps. The sequence goes on from NW_011343922.1 coordinate 76,201, forward strand.
TCTGTGTAATCCCCCCTCCTTCCCTCCTTCCTCCTCACACTCCAGCTTCTTCCCCACTGTCCCCCCTCTTTGAGCCTCTCCCCTCCTCCAGCAGAGGCTCCATTTTTCTGATCCAATCAGTCTCAATTTGCATCCAGAAAATGTCCTTCCTCTTGGCAGCTCTGCTCATTGTTCTTCATTACAGATGACTGCATCTGTTAGCCTCCTCATTACAGCATCAAAGCAGCCATCAGGACGGCTCTGAAGATTTGTATCCCTTTTTGTTGCCCCTGATTGGAAATATTCTCACCTGGTCAAGCATGACTTTCCTCCACAGATATACACAGTCCTGATTGAGGGTGCATTTGGAAAGAAACATGAACATGTTTGTCACCCCACGTAGAGTCAAGGAGACGTACATTTCTGTGTTTTTTGCTTTTCTTTCATTATTATTATTCAACAAAGGATGGAATCCTCTGTTTAAAAATGTAAGGCACAAAACTGCATGACGTTCTTCTTGATAAGGCTGAGGTTGAGTAACCTTCTTTCTTAGTTTAATCTGTCGGAGCTTCAAAGCCCCATACAATGAGGGTCTTGCACCCTCACCTCCAAATATTGTCAGTAATTACAGATTTCTGAGCACTTACTCACCGCCGTGGCCCCCCAACATCGAAGGGCCAGAGTTGATGACTGACTCTTGATGCTTGCTTGCCTTTCAGTGCATCTACGGCAAGCCGGGAGACTCACTCTTCACCAGCAGCACCTACGCAGCCGTCCTGCACCACAATCAGAGCCCGGAGTTCTACGACGAGGTGAGAAGGTTACATCGCTATCCTCGCACTTTTTCCCCCAGGCATTAGTCTGATTCAGTCTGTTCAGTAAATATGTTATCGTGAAATGAAACAACCTGAAGAAACACTCATTCATCAGGTTGTTCACATTGGATTCGATATAAAGAGGAAGTGCAACAAGCAACTCTGATTGTTATTCCCAAAACTCCCTACAGCAAGAGGCAGTCACTGTGGTCAAATTCCTCAGCCAGAGATAATCCCATAAATCAGTCACACACACACACACACGCACGCACACGCACACGCACACACGAAGCTGGGCTCCTAATATCAAACGGATTAGGATCTGAAGAGTGCCCACAAAACACCCGCATGCACGCTCTCTGGGATTTACCTCCACATGCTTCAGCGTCACATCATAGAGAATTTCTACTCCAAAAAACAATGATCTTTATCTTTTTACATATTTTGCCTTGATCTTTTTATCCTCAAAAGCTTATTTGAACACACTTTAAGGTCTTAGTGAGGGCATAGAGAGCCTTAAAGGATGTCACAATCTTATGTTTGAATTTCCCCAGATTAATAATTAAACACACTAACTGAAAGATTCATACACCTGTCATCAAAAGTAATTACTCATGACATTCTTAAGCAGTTTGTTGGTCACTAGATCTGTTGATGTGGAAATTCAGTTTAGTGTTTCTGTATGTGTCACTTCCTGTGAAAAAATCAGAACGTGTTCAGGGTTAAAACATGTATTTGGTGTTGCTGCCCCCTGGTGGATAAGCTGATATTTCTTAATTATAGATTTGTTTTACTTTTACTTTAGCATGCTTTTAAGGGAGACACAAATACTGTATCACAAGTGAAATGTGGGTCCAAGTGCGGAACACCACTAGAGTTGGATATGAACATTTTGGGTAGTCAATATGAATTAATGTGAAAAGTGGTAGTTATAGCTATGCACTTCGCCAGGATTTCTTTGCTGCAGTAGTTTAGCAGTTGCTATATGACAGCACGGCGTTAATAGTTAATTTAAAAAATAAATAACAAACAATACCAGTGGGCCGAGCACGAACCTGTTAATATTGTAGCGTTCACCGCTATTCAAGATCACAGATCACTCGAGCCTTCAATGTCGAAAACGTTCTCTTTATTTTCTGGTATTGACGGCCAGCCACGCCTTACAGAGCAATAAATAGTATAACACTCATTATGACTTTTCCCCACACTCGAACACAACTCCTACCGTCTCGTACTCCCTCCACACACACACACACACACACGCACACACACACGCACACACACACTGGAAAAGACACACACACACACGCACACGCACACACACACACACACACACACACACACACACACACACACACACACACACACACACACACACCTGGAAGGGGCGGTCTCTCCCTAACTCCCACCAACAACATTGCCTAATTAACTTTACAAATGTACTAAACTCTGCACATCTGATAACTGACATAACTGTTAACTTGGACACGCTACAATATTATCATTAATATTTACATTAAAACATTCCTTTGACACTTATAACATTACTTTGCAAGGTAAGCACAACCAAAAAAACACTTAACTGTGCTCCAACAATATTTTTGTTGGAGATCGCGGTGGTTTACGCTGACTTGTGAGAAATCTTTCCATTTTCGATCTGTGTTCACATACTGAGAATTATAGCATTAGCCAAGTAACAGTTCGCGCTTTAACGACCCCTGATAGATCTCGCGAGAATGTGTATAAATATATATATAGATACATTTTCATAACAAAACAATGGGGTCGCTAAGCCGTTGCTAGGCCAATTGGCGCCGCCCCTGCACTTTGGACAATTGAGAAAATAGGATGCCCGAATTTAAATGAAATATATGCCGCTATTTCTGTATGAGTGTAGAATATTTACTTCTTTAAAAATCAATGAAGCATAACTGAAATTACTTTAATAGTTGTATTCCAATATATAGTGACATTAGACTTGTGGTGTGGTCACAATAGATGCAAAGGCTTTCCAGCTAGCTGCAAAGGGGGTTGGTAAATATGTCTTGTTGATGAGATAAAATCCAGTTCTGTGTAAAAACATTTAAAATATAACTGCAAAAGACTGATCTAGCATAGCATTAACAACTTTTTATATTGTTGTTATATATTAAGTCTATTGGTACCAGTAATGTCTATGCTGAGATGATGTTGCTACATAAAGCTAATACAGTGACCTGTTCCCATGGTTAGGTGAAGATCGAGCTGCCTGTCCACGTTCATGAGAAACACCATATCCTCTTCACCTTCTACCACATCAGCTGTGAGTCCAGCAGCAAGGCCAGCAGCAAAAAGAGAGAGGGGGTAGAGTCCCTGGGTGAGTGTCTGTCTAAAACTGATTTGATATGTGTCCTTTAATGCAAAACTATTAAAAGAAAAGGAAATAAACAAATTGCTGGCTTCACATTTCATGTCCATATAAGGACAGTAAGGCCAACTCTGCTATTTTCATGTGTTCCAGTGGGTTACTCCTGGATGCCTTTGCTGAAAGAAGGGAGGATGCAGTCAGTGGAGCTGCAGCTGCCTGTAGCATCCACCTTGCCTCCTGGATACCTCTGTCAGGACACCAAGAAGGTACAGTCCTATTCCCTTTACCAAAGACTCACTGACCCCAATAGAGGTCAGGCATAATGGTACAACTAAAACTAAAGCTATCATATACGCAGAGGGTTCTTCATTAGTAATTAATACTGATATTTGATTTGTAAGGTATGTTTTTTAAGTACTAATTAAGCTAAATGTCCACAAATTAAAATGTCACTTTTCTAAGAGCTGTGTAATGTATTCATCAAGCTACTTGACCCTAAACATTTTATATTTGTGCGCACTTCAACAGTCCCAACCAGATATCAAATGGGTGGAAAATACCAAGACGCTGTTCAAAGTGAAGACCCACGTGGCATCTACAATATATGCTCAGGTACATCACTTTGCTCTTCAGTCATTTTGGTAGCTGGTGTAAAGAGAGTGTGTTTACGTGATGGTTCTATTCCTCTGCAGGACCTGCATCTTCACAAGTTCTTCCAGCACTGTCAGCTGATGAGGACGACATCAGAAGGCAACACAGCAGAACTGATCAAATACCTGAAGGTGAGATACTGTCAGGCCGTGCACAGTCTCATTTCCCCTCAGGGGCAAATAAAGGTCTTCAACTTGTCAGTCAGCAGGAGAGAGGGGGGTTACAGACTTGTTGCATGGCACTATCTGACAACTGAGGAAGCACTGATAGGCAGGAGAGATCAACGTATTCTGGTAGCCCACTTTCTCATCACATGGTTCTCTCTCAAATTCATGACAAAATAACAGTCACCAAGTTACTCACTTTTCGTAGGAATAGTACGTGTATGTCTAACATACATTTTTTTTTTCACCTGGAAAAAAACAGCTGCTTTTTTTTCTTGTACCTGTTATTATGCTTATCTTGATACAAACATAACTTGATAACACACAAAACAATCCTGTGGCCAGATAAAGTATCACAACAACAATAGCAATGTCTCAGATGGGGGAAAAAAGAAAAAAAATGATCCTGGCAAAAAAAAATTCCCACAAGTTATTTTTCAGGCCAGACTAAGAAAATTAAAAGCCAGATGTTATTGAGGTTATTTGTGTTTCTATGTTAAGTGTATTTATTTTTAAGTCAAGTCCCTTACATATATAGTCAAGATTATACAAGTTTTCTGACCCCAATTACCAGATTCAGTATCTTCTATAAAGGTTTTGACATAGTTGCTCTTTAAAAATCACGTTGTAACTTACCTACCTGCCTTTACTTCCACCTATATCTCCCTCTCTTATAGTGCCTGCATGCCATGGAGACTCATGTCATCATCAACTTCCTTCCAACGGTGCTGATGCAGCTGTTTGGAGTGCTCACAGCAGCGACCAAAGAAACGCATGAGATCGCTGTCAACTCCCTGCGGTGAGTAGAGTGTAACATCTCTTTTACACGATTTAATACCGATGCAAAAGCTCACACTATAACATCGCCCTGCTTCTGTGCCTCCAGTGTCATCATACACATCGTCTCCAGATGTCACGAGGAGGGCTTGGAACACTACCTGCGCTCTTTTGTTAAGGTAACATACTAACTCTGCTACCTGGTTGAACAAAATCAAAGAATCCTAAAGTTGATTTGTGTTTATTTTCTCTTCTCAGTATGTGTTTGTGACCAACACCCCTGCCTCGGGGAACTCAGTAACCACACATGAGGTTTTAGCCACCGCCGTCACAGCAACCCTCAAACAGACAGCTGATTTCAACACCAGCAACAAACTGCTCAAGGTGTGTTTTTTTCTATTTACACACTTTCTGCCTCAGTCCAGTTGTAGTACCATTAATAAACAGCAGGGGGCACACCTGCTTATAAGATGGCACTTGTATATACAGTATGTACTATAACGTGACATGTTTTTCTGTCATCACAACTTTCTCTCATGGTAAGCTTATAAGCACATCAGGAAATACCCAATGTAGTCTAACTGCAGTTCTCTTTTCCATTTGTCTGCAGTATTCTTGGTTCTTCTTTGAAACAATGGCCAAATCCATGGCCCAGTATCTACAGGAGGGCAGCCGCATAAAGGTTGGTATTTTGTGACTTCTTTTGAGTCATTAAGATCATGGTGTCTTTCACATCACTGTTTAACAATACCAGTCTTTGCTTGTGACACTACACAGAGTTCAAATGTCTACATTTGGCGTGTAACCCACAATCACGTGATGTTACGAAACATGTCAACACATTTAAACCATACAAACACTTAACGATATAACAGGAGACTTATAATGAATCACTGAGCTGTGTGTTTATTCCATCTTTTGATGCCTGGGTCTGCATTTCATCTGGGTTGTAAGCAACAGTAAACAAGGTGATGGCTGTTGCTCTTTCGAAAACATGATAGAATGCAATCTGTTTAAAGGAACTGTACACTAGGGGCTATCTGTATACATTACGCTTCATTACGTATTCATCCCGATCATTAGATGCCGCGGCCCCAGCGTTTCCCGGACAGTTTCCACCAGGCGCTGCAGTCGCTGGTGTTGTCCATCATGCCGCACATCACCATCCGCCACATGGAAATCCTGGAGGAAGCTCGCTGCATCAATCTGAGCCTGGCCAATTTCATCAAGGTCTGGAACGCCACTTGCAAAAACATTAAAAACACATCCTTTGACTTCTGCAGGCTGGTGCATAGAAACTGACTTTCAACTATACCATCTGATCTGGGAACAAAAAGTCAGTCATGATAATACAATAGTTTGATAGATAGATGCATACATACTTTATTTATCCCGAATTGGGAAATAGTTTTGTCATTTTGACAGTCAATGAACAACAATTAAAACATTTATTAAAAATAGAATAAAATACAAATATACATTAAATATAAAAAAAAAATACATTACATATTCTAAGTATAAAAGACATATATTCAAAAGTGTATCTACACACTGTAAAATATACAGAATGCATTTCAATACTCTCTAATATACAGAAATATATAAACATAGTATATACATTCAAAATGGTGCACAGTAGCTTTTCATTAATAGTCAAATATATCCTGTGAGTTTGTGTAAGCAGGCTACAAGATGTAAGTACAGTAGGTGCAAATTGTTAGGTAGTTTTATCAAACTACCAAACATATGTTTTCTCCATTAACTCTTATCTGAGATGATGTGATCCTCAAGTTGTACATATCATATTGCTTCTCTCTTGTTGTCATTTTTAACACAACTCAAGAACGCAACAATATCATCTCAGCCTCAAAAAGGTGTTTGTTTATTCTGGGATCACACCTTTATTTACCTCAGCAGTATACGTGCTAACCATGCTCTCTCTCCTCAGAGGTGCCTGATCGTCATGAACAGGGGCTTTGCTTTCGGCCTGATCAACCACTACATGTGTCACTTCGGTCTCAAGGATCCTAAGGTACATCCTTTAAGTCAGCCAACACACAACTGCACACTTTAAGGCTATTGAAAAGAGGACTATAGAAGAGTAAAAGTATGTTTTTGCTGATCAGAATAGAATTTGATTTATTGCCAAGTAGGTTTTCGCATTCAAGGAATTTGCTTTGGTGTAAAAAAGTGCATATATAAACTAGTGGTGGAAAAGTACTCAGATTTTATACTTAAGTAAAAGTAGCAGTACATAATTTTATAAATTCTGTACAAGTCCTGCATTTAAAGTCTTATTTAAGTACAGTGTTATTGGCATCAAAATATACTTAAGTACCAAAAGTACTTTTAAAGCATTAAGGACAATTTCATTTCATCCATTTTATATTAAATAACTGGAAAATATGTATTAATAAATGAATGTATTCATCAAAGCTTGTAAAGGAGAACATTTAGAAAGGTTTTTTTCATCAATTATAATATAAAAAAATGTGTTTAAGAAATGTAAATAGACAAAAAAAGGAATTGAAATGCATTTATGACTAGTCACTATGAAAAAAGATGTAAAGTTTAACGGAAATGAACTGAATTGGAGAACTTGTTTACATGATAGAATAACATGTTTTGTATCTCCTGCCGTACCGTGCCTATCAGCAGACATTTGAATAACAAATTAAACACAGAAACCCGAGAAGCACTATCAGCGGCATCAAGGATTGAGTTCAAAACACTGCAGAGAATTCTATGTTTGTGCTGCAGCGGTTCATATACATTTGCTTAAGAACTTGCATGGCCCACACTCACGTATGTCTGTTTTTTGGCACAGGTGCTGACTGAAATGAAATTTGATTTCCTGATGTCAATGTGCAACCACGAACACTTCATCCCTCTTAACCTGCCCATGGCGTTTGGGCGCACCAAGATGCAGAGGGTACAAGGTGAGCGTTAGATAGAATACCTCCCTTTGAATGCATTTCGCTCCACATGTACCAGCTAAGTAGCTATCACATGACCCATCCCCCACCTGACCTGCATCCACCACACTGAACCTGCCTGATTGTTTGGCCCATGCACACACAGGTCTATAAATGAGTTGGTGGCAAGTTAAACCTGCATTACCTACTAATTATCATACTATGGTGTCTGCTAAACAAGTTTAGCCAACACTTGTTAACACATGTTCTACCTAACCACAAGTGAAAAGAAAGTGCTGTGGAAATGCTGCATGGATTTCACCCCCAATATCTTTATTTCCCCCCCCCCCTCTCTGTTTTTTTTGCTCGTGGTCAGATTTTATTCCGTATGCGACGGAGCTTTTTGGCCCTGTAGGTAGGTGATGCTCACCGCGTCTTACTGTACATAAACGCCACCGTGTTTGCTGCCGTAAGCAAACCACCTGCACCTCCTCGCTCTGACCTGCACTAACCATCCTGTCAACACTCATAGGACCCCCATTCACTCCAACTCACTATGCTAATGCTAGGCTAACCCTTCACTTGCCTGAGCTTGGGTGTTGTCGAGGGGGAGGATCTTGGCTATCAAGCCTTCTCTCCGCAGTGTCTTGAAACACTAGAACGCAACGTCTTTCACAAAGCTGCGGTTCTCTCTCTTCGCTGTCTGTGTCTGTTTTCTCTCTCTGCCTGTCTGTTTCTGTCAATCAGAAGGTAAATGCGGATGTGGGCTCAGTTCCCAGCCTGCATTGCCTGACATTATCACAGCATTATTGTGAAAATCATCGTTCGTGTTGAAACAGACAACTTCTCATTTCTAGTGGCACGTCTCTGATTCTTGTGATGTGTATCTCTTCTCTGATTATACTGTACAGAATGAATATGTATAACATTATTCATCACCTAATGTGAGCATTGGTAAAGAATGATCTTGATTTCTACCTTTCTGGCGTGGTGTGTAAACGTGGTTGCTCATTGGTTTGGGACGTTGCACTTTGAATGACTGAATGTTTTTCACACTTTGCCTCTATTACATTTCAACTCACTGAGCAATGCTGATTATATTGCATGCACAAAGTAATTTATGTACAATAAGCTAATATTATTCACTGAACAACTGTTATACCACTTCTTTATGAGACATTCTAAAACAAACACATTCCACAAGACTGCTAATCAGATTTTAGTCTAAGAAAATTCACTTTAGTAGGTAGTACCGCAATCAAAAAGACACATAGTTATCAGCATCACTTTAGCCCATACTTTGTATACTGACACTTCCTGTTTGACCTAACACAGAGCAGAGTTTGGAGTTCAGCCTGACGGAGGATTACTGCCGTAACCACTTCCTGGTGGGCCTGCTGCTGAGGGAACTGGCGGAGGCCGTGCAGCAGGGGCCCGAGGTCCGGCAGCTGGCCGTGAGCGTCCTCAAGAACCTTCTTATTAAACACGCCATGGACGACCGCTACACAGCATATAAGGTGAGGGAGCGATGAAGGAACAAGGAAAGAGGTACAAATAATGTTCGGAATAACTCGGTTTGGATAGTGACTAAAAGCACAAGCAATCTATTCACACCTTCAGTTGTCAAAACACTCGTCTAGCTACCCATACAAAAAGGCTTTCTCTCTATTATTACACCTCCCTTTTCTTTTGTTCACAAAGCATCGTGACAAGCACATTGTCCCCCTCTTTCTACTGTGGCACCTATTTGCATCAGAACCTCGTTGTCTGGTACTAAAAGTTAATATTTGATATGACACAGGTTAAACACAGCTCCACTATGAACATATAATGAACTGCGGTTTAACGTACCTCCAACAAGATACCAGTGTCTGTCTGTTATGCAAACGAGACCGTTTTTAGAGTGCAGGAACATGTGATTGCAGCTTGGAGCAGTTGGCTCATGATCCAACAATAATATTATCTTAAACAGTGCTCTTTGTTTGCCTTTGCGACCTTACAGTATGTGAGGTCACAATTCATGATTCATCAGTGCATTTGTTTTTTAAAAAGCTCATTGTGGCATATTTATTGTTTCAGAACCAGCAGGCCCGGATCTGTTTGCTGTACCTGCCACTTTTTGAGCTGCTCTACCAGAATCTGAAGCAGCTGTCTGCCCAGCCGTACACCTCCAGCCCCAGGCATGGCCTCAATGTGAGTCCCCTCAAACCCTGGATTTCCACAGCATTGTTACACATTGCTTTGTTACTGCTTTCTAATGCAAAATTCTTATCTACTCCTACAAGTCCTTGTTTATTACATCAAGATACATATAAAGATTCAAGCCTTACTAGTGTCTTTGTAAGGTGAAAAGGAACTCAAATTCAGAGAAACATCTGCAGATATACATTTAAAGGGTCTACATTTTGCTAATTTTTAGGTTATATATACCTAAAATATATATATAACATCTTTATATTTAGTGTCTCTACTGTGACATGTTTCCGGGCTTTAATGTTTTGAAAACATATTTATTGTTCTCATACTGCCTGTGCTGCAGCACCTCTTTCACCCTCTGTCTGAAACCAGAGCCCAGTCTGCTCTGATTGGTTAGCTGGCCGGCTCTGTTGGGATTGGCCAGCCACTTAGAGATGTCCCACCCCTTAACCCAGGGCTATTCAATTACAAATTCAGTTGGGCCAGACATTCAACACAACAAATTAGCACTAATTTAACAGAATCGGAGGCATCTCAAAGTGCATCAAAAACAAAAAGTGCACAGTTGTAGCATTACATTTGATCGCTTTAGAAGTAAAATATTCAGGTTGTGTTTTTTAACCAGGCACATCCCAAAGTGCATTTAACTGAATACAATAATAGCAGTCTTAATAAATGTCTTCATACATACAAAATAAAATTGGATACAAGTAATAACAAAAAAATCATAAATTTTGGTCCCATTTGACCCAGACACATTACAAAGTGCATTTAAATGAATACAGAAAGAACTGTCAAGTTACCCTTCAGTGCACAAACCCATAACAAGGGATACGGGTAACTATATGAATGAATACTACACTACACGTCTACTATAGTAAACTAGGTGCTTACTATCACCTCACTTGTGATTTGTCATCGCTGACTTTCTCAATGGGAGAAGGGACATTTTTTGTTTTGAACAAGAGCAGTGATTTTTGGCTCATAGGATGTCAATGCAATCCTAAGACATTGGTGAAGAGTGTTGTCAGTCAGGGAGCAGCGAGTGCTACTTTTGATTGAGTTCATGTGTGAAAAGCTTGATTCACATGTGTATGTTGATCCAAACATACTGAGCACACAGATCGCTACTTTCTGAACGTTAGGGAACTGCTGTTTTTTGACATCACTCCGAAACTTCGCTGGCTCGTTAGTGCGCTGCATGCAATAGCATAGACTGTAGGGTCCGTGACGTCACCCATAGGATTCTGCAGAGTTGCAGAGAAGCCCTTAGTTGGCGGAGTCTGCCACTAACGGCTCGACAATGACGTTGATTTTAACTCCCGCCTACTCCAATAAGGGCAAAGAGGCGGAGCCGAGGCGGGACAGGGCGGGACCTGCTGACAACAGACGTGAAATTCCAGACCTAGCTCAGGCTAAGAAGCTAAGCTAATATGCTCCCAGTATGAAGCTAACAACCCAGATTGCGGTC
>NW_011343923.1:0-1774 GCF_000735185.1 Notothenia coriiceps
CCGATCCGATCTTTATGCAATGCATTAAGAGAAAAAAAAGAAAAAAAGCATTCAAGTTGTCCCTTAAGGTTATTTTTTTATTTAAATTGGATATTCTATCCAACATGGATATAGCTTCTTTCTTTCACAGCAGCATTGGATCAGTTCAGTTGTGCAGCGTTGGATCAAAACAAAATAAAGCTTTCAGTACTCGTTAGCTTACTGCTACAATTAGACACTGCGCCCACTCTGTTGCCAGATTTGAGAGAAATAAGCAACCAGGTCTATGAAAACAAGCCCCAAAGAAGCAACACATACATGATGTTGTGTCATTTGAAACCAAAACTAAGGCCTCAGGATGACTTTAAGACTTGAACATGGTCATTTTTGTTTTGTAACATTGAATACAACATTTAAAATAAAAAATAAATTAAAAAAATCCCGATCCCCGATTTTTTTCCTCCCGATTCCGATCTTTTGAAAATCACGTGATCGGCTCCGATCCCCGATCACGTGATCGGATCGGGGCATCTCTAATGGTTTGTGTTAATTTTGTTGGTAATAATTTCCAACTTCATGCGTTTTTCCCACATAGTTTGTGACGTGTATCTATGCACACGCCTGTTATGTGTTGACAGGCAGTTACGTTTTTGCTGACATGTTATCTCTCTTAACTCCAGCACAGTGTGTTCCTGTTTGCTGTGTAAACGGAGCAGTGTTGACAGATTTTGCACACTGTACTTCACATCTATCTCCTTCTCACTTTGCACTGGCCGGACTGGGGTCAGCTCTGATTTGAAAGCGGGTGATTTATCAGTAGACTCCCTGCAGTGATGATGTGAGCTCCACAGGGAGAAGCTGTTAGGGACCAGGCTTGTTAAAAGCACCTGAGCAGTAAAATATTGATGCTCGGTCAGTTTGTGTAGCCGTCAGAGAGCTGGAGGACGTCAGGAGGCTTCAGTTAGGATGCTGAGCCGCTCCATAAGTTAACCTCTGACCAGCGTTTACCTTTCCATACACATCCAACCGGAAGACATTGGGAAATTAGGAAGAGTGAAAACATCTGATACGCTTTCATGGCTCGTGGGATTCCGCTCTAATTCTACAAAAAGGATTATATGAAATTTAAATCTTATCTTTGTTTATCTGTAACTTCACAGAAATGCCATGTCTAATCTAAATCTGTAAATAAACATCAGGGAGCAGATTATTGTTTTCACAATGCAGTGCCTTGATATCAGTAGGGACAAACTGTGGCAGTAACTTCTTCAATCACAAGATAAACTGTTGCATTTTGGGTAATCTAGGCGCCAGGCAGACGATATATATCTCAGTCTGCTGAATCGATTTGAGTCTTATTTTGAATCCAGCTGTTGTCCATAATGTACTGATGTGTAAAAGAGCAGCTGTTGGGAAAGACACTCGATGTTTGTATTGGCAGGTGTCGTTCTGTTTGACATGTCGCACACTTATTCACAACACAGGCTTTTGATGAATCGATATATCAACAGCAGTGAAGTGCATCAGGTGGATTCACTGCTTGTTTTAATCATATATCAAAATATGTCAGTATTGTTAGCTTTTTGGTTCTGTTGCTTTAAAGAAGTAATTTGAATGAGACCTCTCTAGGTTCTGGGTAGTTCTAGGTTCTGGGTAGTTCTAGGTTCTGGGTAGTTCTGTTGGATTCTTTTCACGGACTAAACATTGGATTAACTGAGGATCAGCAGGTTAAAAGGGGATGATAGTAACCTCAGTGTTTCCCACATAATTTGATTCTATTTGTGGGGGCACCGCA
>NW_011343924.1:0-8440 GCF_000735185.1 Notothenia coriiceps
CGACGCAGCGTCATTCAAAATAAGCACCTCTTCTCGCTTCGCCTTAGCAAGAAGGGCCGTCTGGTGAGACATCTCACTTCATGTTACTCTAGTAACATGAAGTGAGATGTCTCACCAGACGGCCCTTCTTGCTAAGGCGAAGCGAGAAGAGGTGCTTATTTTGAATGACGCTGCGTCGNGAACCAGGTCAGGAAGTCGACCAAACTGGTTCCATTCCTCAAACTACACACACAGGTGCACCACAGAGAAGATACTGACCTTCTACAGGTGCTCCATAGAGAGCATCCTGACCTTCTACAGGTGCACCATAGAGAGGATCCTGACCTTCTAAAGCTGCACTATTTTTATTTATTTTTAGGACTATTTTTATTTTTGTGAAAATGTATGTCTTGTTATTGCACTGTTGAGGAACCTGTGACCTAAGTTTTACATTCATTGCATAACTACACAGTAGTTTTGTATATTATATGAAAATAAATCTTTGAATCTTGAAAAAATATCTGATTACAACTACCTGGTCTGGAAATTGAAGCCAATGCCTGAAATGTCAATCATCTCCAAAATCCAGCACGGGGCAACTACACTAGAAGTGTATGAGAAAAATTACCCTATTCTCTATCAAATTAATATCTCATTCATTTTTAACATGAGTTTATGATCTAAATAGTTTGTTTTACATTTTCTTCAGCGTGATGTTTATTTTGTAAGTTATGGTCCCATTTAGACTAGAAGATAAACTAGCATATGCCTCAGGGCGTAGCTACCTTGTGACTGGCACGTTGCTGCCAAAAAGCTCAGGAATTCTATCTAATCTACTGTACATACTGACATCTTTTACGTACACAAAATCAGTGTACTACGCAGTTGGAATGCGCTACATATGTGATTTCTAATGATGCCTGACATCTTATCGACTAAATGATTTATTCTGAAAATAATTAAATAATTAAAAAAATCCTAATATAACAATTTTTGGTTAGAGCACAAAACTATTTGTTTTTGTTAAACATTCGGTTCCATCATGGATTTTTTGACTTTTTAATTATTAACCTAATCTGGTAGGCCATCCTTGTCTGGGTCCAGAGCTTTGAAATCGTTCAGTCCATCAGGTTGACTATTTGTCTAGCTATGTAACATGAACAGCAATTTCTCTGTTAAAAGCAAGATAGCCAATTAGCATCTCCGAGGGACAAACGCTCAGCCAATCAGTGACACAGGGCGGGACTAATAGCATTGTAAAGCTGTATGCAATAAAAACATACATGGATTTTTTTTGTAGTTGCTTCCCTCCACTCTTTGCCTTATGTTAGACTGAATTGTTAAATATGTTTCCAGTCAACTCAATGAAATGGATAGATTTAAAGGTCTAGACAAAGGCAACTACACTCCTAAATCTTAGGCAAAGGCCTTCCTCCTCCCACCTTCTTCCTCTTCCTACCCTGGAGTTGCGGATGATGTGAGCCTTCACCAGGGCAGCCACTTGGTCTTGGTGTTCGGGGCTTGAGAGCCAGTGCTGTCTTTCAGCTGACAGTGAGTTCAGGGCATCATCTGTGGGCCAGAACATGGTGTACGGCTGGTGGACGGACATCTCGAGCACAGGGAGTAACCCCGCATCCTGCAAAAAGAGTGGACCATAAAGATTACCATCAGCACGAACACTAGTGGGAAAAAAATGTAGAGGTGAAAACTGTATTAAAAGGAGGAGTTAAGGTGACCAGGTGCCAGCAAGCTACATGTGGGACAAAGAGTATGTTTGTGTTGGCCAAAGTGGGACATGCTACTGCGATGCTATGAGGTGCGTTAGATTTCAATATAATATCCATCTAACCCTGAAAAATGAACCTTTTTATTGAAACCATTATAAATATGACTTACAACAATATAGGTTGATTTTTTTGCACAAACTATGCAAACAAAGGACCTAAATATATTCGGTTTGAATGGATTTATTTTCCAACAAACACTGGTCCACATTGTATTCACCTCGACGCGAGAACGAAAAAAAAAAAAGGGAAAATGTCAATCAAATCTCTCAAATTGAGGACACGGGACAAATGATAAAAATGCTGTGCAGGTAGTAAGATAAGTAGTGATAGAAAGAAAAGAAGGAAGCAAAGTAGGTTTAATAACAGAATAGAGATGGATGTGTATGTTACGTGAGGGTAAATTAAGAGGCGGATTTCAGAGTGAGGAGGATGCAGTGTAGGAGATATCAAATCAAAAAGTGCAGGATGTTTTTTATTCTTCCTTTTTTTTTTACCTCCACAAGTTTGTAAAAGCGTCTGTAGCCATAAAACGCTGCAGCTGTGGTGAGGTTCATCTAAAAAGAGAGAGAAAGAGAGAGGTCACACTGCCTGACAGTCAATTATAATAAATCAATCATTTATTATTTTCAATTAAACTCAGTCCACCTTGGTATACTGGATCCTGGGTTTGTCCTGCAGCTTGTAGGGCGTCAACATGGTGTCGATGTGGTGAATGACTCCATTCGATGTGGTGTAGTCACTCTTTATGATCCTCGATCTGTTGTTCACCCACACTGAACCCTGCAGGAGAGAGAGACAGGTGTGGAGACAGAGGAGGAGGCGTGTGTTGTGTCTCGTCAAAAATGTTAGCCTAGTCATGTTTCATGTTTTGTTAAGTCATTTTTGTCTTGTCTCTCACTTCCTGTTTTATTTTGGTGCTCACCCTTTGTTTTTCATTCCAGGTCCATTGACTCCCTATCCTTGTGTGTGTCTCCCGCTCTCATCAGCCCCGCCCCCTGATTGTTTCCACCTGTGCCAGTTACCTCTTGTTTAAATTCCCCAGTCTTCCCTTGTCTTGTGCCAGTTCCTCCTGTCTCCGTGCCAGTAGTCAGCCTACTAGCGGTTTTCCTCATGTCTCAGGCCAGATTCATGCTCCTGAGTTATCTAGTAAGTTTTGTTACTCATTTTGTGATTTTGAGTGATTCCTGTTGTTCCTTCTTCACCTCGTCAAGAGTGTAGATCCTTTTTTGTGACCTGATTGTTGGAATAAAGTATTTTTCTCATACTTTACCTCTGTCTCCTGGAATGGTGCATTTGAGTCCTAAAACCTTGTGTTTTCAAGCTCGTGGCAGACAGGTAGAAACTAAGAAGAGTCAAGTGTCTGTGTTTTTATATGTCTTACCTCCTGCAGGCTGAAGTGAAGTGTGTATCCGGATGTGGAGACGGCTAGCTTAGTCGTTTTGAGGTCACTCAAGGTCAAAGTCTCACAGGAAACGACATGGTAACGAACCAGGTCAGGAAGTCGACCAAACTGGTTCCATTCCTCAAACACACACACACACACACACACACACACACACACACACACACACACACACACACACACACACACACACACGATATATATAACTTGCACCAGCAACCATAATAACACACATAAGTATAAATGTAATTAACAATTTATATTGTGCATCAATTTGTATTGTTTTCCAAGGATAAAGAAGCTAATTGGTAATATTATTATGTAACATTTGATAATATGGAAACAGCAGATGTTGTACACACAGAGGAGTCATGGTTGGTTTCCTCTGCGGGGGCGAAGACAGTGAATGGTCCATCACCATAAAGACCACGAACACCTGATAACTGAGAAACAAAAAGAAAACAAAGTGAAATCATTTGATGACGGATCTGAGGCCTTTTTCATGTCTTAATAAAAGGGATGCTCTTACTGCATGAAAATACAGTTTATTGAATTTCCTCTACTGTTGTGTCCTGCTGTTTTTAGTTAACAGCATCTATTGAATAACTGGAGACAAAGCCTTATCTACTGTGTGGATATCAAATGACTCACTGATAACATTCGGCGGAAGAAGTCGTTTTCTGATTGTCGGGACAGCTCCTGTAACAAAGAGAAGACACAACTTCCTGTGAGTGGGAAGGCGAGGCAGTGGTAGGTTAGAGGTGAGGGGAAAGTCAGAGGTCATGTGACTCACAGTGTTTGTGGTTCCCCGGCAGTCGAAGCCATCGCCAACGTGGCTTCTGAGGCAGGAGCAGTTCCTCTGGCCCTGACCGAAATACTCACAGCGAGCATACCTACTGCAGCCACCATTGTTCTGCACACACAACAAATGTGTCATCAATTGATAATACAGGACAACATTCAATGCCCTGACACAATTTCAATTTGAGATAAAAACAAAGATATTTCTGATTAGTCTGAATCGGCAACAAACATCTGAACACATTGCTGGCTCTTAACAAGCTAATGCATGAAGCAAGTTTTTCTTTTATGACCCATCTCAAACTATGATAAAACAGAACACAGATCACTTTTATGACATGTAGTACAATGTATTTTGCCTTCTAAATTGTGTTTGGTAATATGCACTTGTATATCGGGACTTGTATTGTTTCTATTTTTGTCTGCCAAGAGGCACTTCATGTTCAAAATGCTCTTCTCATCCTCTGTCGGAAACCAGAGCCTTGTCTGCTCTGATTGGTTAGCTGGGCGGCTCGGTTGTGATTAGTCAACCGCTTAGAGCTGCCCCGCCCCTTAGCCAATCATTGTCACGTAGTAATGTCATTATGTTACGGAAGTAAACAAAGGAGTCCAATTGAGGTGTTTCAGGCAGGGGGGGAGAAACCTATAACACACTACAGGGAAGGCAAAACACCAAAAAGCATGATAAGACCTTTAAGTTGCACTTTCAAAAAACAAAATAAAGTTCACAATCACATCAGCTTTACAAAAACCTTTCTCTGTTCCTCTGGAACAATGGCCTGCATGTTTTAGTATTTATGATGTGCACAAACCTATTTTAGAAAACAGTCTGAATATTATCTGGTAGTATAATTTTTATATTATTACTGTCTGTAACACATAAATATACATTTATTTTTGCTTAATAATTAAATGGGTTGCAACTCACTATGAGGAAATTTAAATAATTAATGTAAATACCAAGCTGTGTAATCTGTGCTAAAAGGGTAATGTTTTAACCTCTTATGTGGAAATCCAATTAGGGTCGATGGTAAATTATTTGAATTGAGGGCGAAGTTTGTAGCTGCAAGGTTTTTCCTGCATCCAACGCTGTCATTTGATGATTTCAAACAGAGGGTGAAAAGAGGTGCTGCAGCACAGGCAGAATGAGAAAATAAAGACCTTTTTGAACATTAAAGCATGGAGACATGTCACAGTAGAAGCATAATATGTCCTCTTTAAACACGACAGAATAAAGCAGAAGAATAAGCACTGACACTGACGTACATTTTTGCAGGGGTTGACAGGGTAACAGAACTTCCCGGATCCTTGAAAGCCCATCTTGCAGTTACAGGCCGTCTGGATAAACAAAGAAGACAGAAAAAACGTATAATCAAAAGCAAAACAAATTATCTTTCTTCTTTCACCCTAAAAATGACTGCCCAAAATGGATGGCTTTATGTTTGGTCGTTATGTGTCTTGCCTTAAAATCTGACATTTTACTGCAGTACAGTGTTGTCTTACAATGTTGGGTCCTGTTCTGGTGCACTCTGCTGATTTGTGGCAGCCTCCATTGTTGACCAGACAGCCGTCAATCTCTGTGAACACACAAGCTGGAAATTAATATTAAAATGACATTTAAAAAATAGAAAAAGCTTTATTGGGAGGGAATACAAAAGTAGCTAAAAAACAACAATTCCCACTGTGACCCTTTGGGGGCTCAATATATGGGAATATTTAATTTCCATTTCCAGGTCAGGAAATTCAGGTCAGAGGTTAAGGAAATAATTGTAAGGACAAAGTTGTGTATCTAGCCTTTTCCTTTTGCTCTAAGAGTAAAGTACATTAAATTGACACATTCAACTTAAAACTAGAGTCCATAAAATTTAGGGTGTTTTTTATATATTTGAATATATTGCAACACAAATGTATATTTATAGTGCAATGTCAGTTTTTGACCAAAATCTTGCTGCCCTAATTACAGCATTCGCACAAATGGAGCACAACATATGAGTGAAAGCATTGCTGTTGTTTATTTAAAATATGAATGTACAACAAAGGTTGCTTGAATCAATGAATAATCGTATTCTCAATAGAGTGGTGCAGGAATGAGTCCTAAAACCTTTAACGTTTTTCGTTAGATGACTGAAATAAGGTCTGTGGTTAAAACAAGCTGAAGAGATTTTCATGTTTTGTTCTATGACAAAATATGTTAATAAATACCCCATCTGTGAATGAATGTCCAAAGCTTCAATGTGTCATCAAATCTGCTAACAAGTGACTAAATAAACTACTAAATGTCCTTTAGCTAAGTGGTGGTGATACATAGCCATTCAACCATGATACAGATTCATAGCCTAACAATAGCTTTTAGCTTCTGGGGATCAAATTCATAAGGTGGTCTTAATATGTGGAGATTATCCTGCTAAAGAAAACGTGTAAATATCATTAACATATGTTTGCCACAGAGCTTATTTTCTGCAATATTCTGAAATCCAATGGGGAAATGCCATTGCTTTTAGTATACTTCATCACTGCACCACTTTATAATTATCAACAATTTTGGCCTTAATCATGCAGGCCTACATACCGATCCGGACTACATACCCAGGCAGATGACCCCGTCTCCGGTGTAACCCTCTTTACAGGAACAAGTCCTCTCTCCTGCAGAGGCCTTCTTGCAACTGGCAAACTCTGAACAACCACCGTTAGACCTGCTGCACAATTCCAGCTCTGAGAGACACAGAGTAAAAGTAAGTAAGTACATTAGATATTTGTCAAGTGTGTGTGTGTGTGTGTGTGTGTGTGTGTGTGTGTGTGTGTGTGTGTGTGTGTGTGTGTGTGTGTGTGTGTGTGTGTCTTTACCTTTGCAGTGAGTTCCATTGCCTTCATATCCAGCCACACACACACAGGCAGCAGCCGTACCCTGTGGTCCTGTTATACAGCTGCAGGAGAGGACATTCTTCAATAATTATTTTTTAGATGTATTATTATTATTATAGTTATGCCATAGAGCTTCCTTTTTGTCAATGAAGGCTGAGTGTCCATCTTTGAGACTTTAGTCCAAGATGTTGGTAGTTTGTGTCCCTGAAACATCCTCTGGACTTATTGTGTAATATTAAAAGCATCCCTTCACTAAATCTGGTCTGCTGATATTTTCCTTATTGTCAACAAATCCTGTTAAAAAGAGACTCAAAACAGCAATTCAATTATCCACTAACACATGATACATCTTCTGCCTCTGCCTTGGAGCTTTGCTATTGTCCAAAAACTATTTTAAAAAACACGGATAAGCTACACTGCTAAACTGGGTCACATGTCCTTCATTGCCTTACACATACAAAGAGGTTCAGTATTTTGTCTCAATCCCAGTTAACAGTCTTGCTGCCACAAATACTAGAGCACCAGATGTGGATAAAATCATCCGCTCAACACAGTACAAGTGAAGTCAAGGAAACAAGTGCAGTATTTGCTGTTTGATTATTGTTTAAATTACAGTTAAAATAAAACTATATATTTGTGAATCATTTGGAGAAAAAAAATTCAGTAGGAACCAATGGGCTTGAGTGCCACAGTGTTAAGTATAAAGGACTGTAAACTCAGACACTTTGCTGCAAACGTGGCAACTAACTCTAGATTAAGCGCCTGTCAAAGCCCCTTGAGCATGGCAGGCCAACAGGTAAAACGAGTTAAAACGGCCCAAAGCACTTCCATTAGGAGAAACACGCTGCATTTTCAAAAACAATGAAAATAAAAAAACACATTTGCCAAAACAAATGCAAATGAGGACACATCTTTACCAACTTAAGAGCACAAGCACATAATTTATAAAACATTAACCAACTTGACAAAACATGCGCAGCATTGATTAAAAGTACTTCATAAGCAAAATGCAGCAAATAAAAAAAAGCTGCAAAAAGCTCAAAACACAACAGAAACAGGGACACCAAAAAGTGATGCACACAGCTGGGACCGGAGCGCTTGTTGAAGTTCAGAAAATGGATTATAAATTGTTATATTATAAAATATACCTAAAATATAAATTGTATTGGATTATTTTTAACAATGTGAACGTATGATTCCTTCAGATATTATTGTAGATCTACTGTAAGCTAGATAGCTATTATAGCTAACCTAGTCATTTCAAATATACTGACAAAACGCTTACAATTATAAAGCAGACCAACTCTGCCAAAAGTGATTGTTGGCCTAAACTATAAAATCTATAGGTTACTTTAGAACCCCAGTTCTCAGAGTAACATGAAGTGAGATGTCTCACTATGGGATGCGCCTCAACGCGTATGCAAACAGAAGCATCAATCTCATTACGCCAATCCTGATTGGCTGGTGATCTTGACGTCTACGTCAGGGAATCCACCCACCCTATAAGTAGCTTGCGCTACGACGCAGCGTCATTCAAAATAAGCACCTCTTCTCGCTTCGCCTTAGCAAGAAGGGCCGTCTGGTGAGACATCTCACTTCATGTTACTCT
>NW_011343924.1:8480-8719 GCF_000735185.1 Notothenia coriiceps
AAGTGAGATGTCTCACCAGACGGCCCTTCTTGCTAAGGCGAAGCGAGAAGAGGTGCTTATTTTGAATGACGCTGCGTCGTAGCGCAAGCTACTTATAGGGTGGGTGGATTCCCTGACGTAGACGTCAAGATCACCAGCCAATCAGGATTGGCGTAATGAGATTGATGCTTCTGTTTGCATACGCGTTGAGGCGCATCCCATAGTGAGACATCTCACTTCATGTTACTCTGAGAACTGGG
>NW_011343924.1:16764-17234 GCF_000735185.1 Notothenia coriiceps
GGTCAGGATGCTCTCTATTGAGCAACTGTAGAAGGTCAGTATCCTCTCTATGGTGCACCTGTAGAAGGTCAGGATCCTGTCTATGGTGCACCTGTAGAAGGTCAGGATCCTCTCTATGGTGCACCTGTAGAAGGTCAGGATCCTCTCTATGGTGCACCTGTAGAAGGTCAGGATGCTCTCTATGGAGCACCTGTAGAAGGATACTCTCTATGGTGCACCTGTAGAAGTTCAGGATCCTCTCTATGGTGCACCTGTAGAAGGTCAGGATCCTCTCTATGGTGCACCTGTAGAAGGTCAGGATCCTCTCTATGGTGCACCTGTAGAAGGTCAGGATCCTCTCTATGGTGCACCTGTAGAAGGTCAGGATCCTGTCTATGGTGCACCTGTAGAAGGTCAGGATCCTCTCTATGGTGCACCTGTAGAAGGTCAGGATCCTCTCTATGGTGCACCTGTAGAAGGTCAGGATGCTC
>NW_011343925.1:0-1075 GCF_000735185.1 Notothenia coriiceps
TAGGGAGGTGTGTGGTGCAGTGGGTTGTGCGTTGGTGTTTGGATCAGGGGGTCACAGGTTCAAACCCCACTGCAGTCGTTGGGCAAGACACTTCACCCCAAATTGCTAATGTAATGTAAATTCAGGAGCTCACCAAGTCCTGTGTCAAAATAACAGCTTTTGATCCAAACAAAATAGGCCTTATTACCGTTTTATAGGCTTTTATCCTCTAGGGTTCCCCATAAACCAGACGTAATTTCTGTGAAGCTTTCGGACTCCAACTGGGCTGTAATTTATGTTTGGTTTGTTTTGGGATTATTAGGTTCAGACGAGGTGAAGTTTCTGAACACTTCAATTAGAGATCAAGCATAAATGATCCAGTTGAAAACCCTTTTGAGATTAAATGAACAGACACAAGATAGTCTCTGTAAACCACCTGGACTTTAGGAACAAATGTTTTGAAATGATTAAACGGAGAAGCTGCCCTCCAAGTAGAAAATAGCTGTAAAACTGCATTATTGCAAGAATTTGATTTCTCTGCAAGCTGGCATTCAGACCTGTTTTTGTTAAAGTGTCACTTAGTAAGAACATGTTTTTCAGCACAACAAAAGCCCTGTTTTTTTCTCCTTAATAACTTTCAGTGTTTCATGATTTGATTCAAGGCTTTTGGGATAACCACTGCAAACCATGAGGGATTTCAAAATGACAGGAAGCCGTGCCATGGCTTTCCGTTTATCGTTTTGCGTCGCTTTTCTGGTTCTCTCAAGCTCTGTTTTTTTGTACCTTTTCTCACTTGCAGTAGTGGATCAATAGTGAATCAGACATTAAGTTAGGTGACTGCCATCTATCAGAATAATTTCAACCTCACCTCATCTGTCTATCAATCTATTTTGAAGCTAAAATCGTCTTTCTAGCTGCTTGGATGTGAATACTTTACTTGATTGTACTTTTCTGTGTTGGTAAAGATTATACCTACTAAACCTGAATGACATCACATTTTGATCACAGGTGACATTTTTTCATTTTTGCAAAGCCATTATATCATTGCTCAGTGCAGTTATTTTATTATGTTATTGTTATTCCCATGTCAAAGTCA
>NW_011343926.1:0-12659 GCF_000735185.1 Notothenia coriiceps
GGAGCCGTTGGACCCCCCAGAGCGTTGCGTATGCCGTTCTATCCACCTTGGGACCCGTTATCGTTACCGTAGTCGTTTAGTGCCATAATCTCTCTTCCTAGTGTGGCCGAATGGTCTATATGACACAAAACTGTAACGGAAACGACCGTTATCGTCCTCGTGTGGCCGGGGCCTAAGACGGTCTGCCAAGCCTCATACTACCACCTGAGCAACATCTCCAAAATGCGACACTCCCTCACCAAACCGGACGCAGAAAAACTAGTCAAAATGGTCTTCAATGCCATCAACCACACTGGCCCCACCTACCTACAGGAAATGTTAACCAGAAAACATTCACATACCTCACGCACACTCAGGTCAGCCAGCCCCAATCTCCTGGCTGTCCCCCGGGCAAAAGTGGTCACCATGGGAAACCGTGCTTTCTCCTCCCTGGGTCCACGTCTGTGTAATCAGCTTCCAGAGAACATACGGACCTCTGCATCACTCTCAGTTTTTAAGAAAAGCCTCAAGACCCACCTGTTCCACACCACATTTTACTGACTGTCCTTTACTTTATTTATTTATTTTATTTTAAAACTTTTATGCTCTTAACCTTATATTTTTATATTACCATATTTTATTCAATATGCTCCTTTAGATATCTTTTTATTTTAATTGTTTTATTATTTTCTCCTTATAGCTTTGTGAAGCACCTTGAGATGACGTTGTTTTTAAAGTGTGCTATATAAATCAAATGTATTATTATTATTATTAATCATCAGATGTGCTCAAGAATCGTCAGTATCTTATGCATGCTTAAATACAAAAGCATTACAGTTTTTCCATTATTGTGATCAGTGACTTATGTATGGGTCAGTTCACCCAAACTGACGCATACTGCGCTCATGACAAGCCCCTTCAACGTGTTCCTACACAAACATAATTATCTGAACTGTAACGAAACCCAAGTAATAGGACATCGGATGTGAAAGAAAAATAATAATGTATTTTTCGAGTTCTGCAGCACTAGAGATGTGAGTACTTCATAACAGATTTCTTGTTAGATCTGTTGTTTGTTATATAACTTTAATATTAGTACACACACTCTGATTGTATATAAGCCTTTGGATTTGATTTGTTTTCAATTAAACAACTTAACCTGGGCATCCTTTAAAAGGTATTTAATTGAGAGAACCTTCTGTAACACTGACATCAGGATTTCCACAGTGCTCGCACTAATGGGTCGTTTGCTCCATGCCTGTGTGAAACTCAGAGACAACACTGTGCTTACTTATCACCCTCTTTCGCTAGTTTACTGCCAACAAACTGGAGGCCATTGTCTTAAGTGTGAAGAACACAAAACACCATCACCACTCCTCGCTTTAATCAGACAAACCGTTGGTGTCTGAAACTATTAAAGTGTACCCTATATTATTGTTGGGACAAGGAGCACCCAAGTCTGGTTGCAGGGAGAAAAGCTTATAAATGGTGAGTGTCCTAATTTAAAAAGCATGTCTGGTCACCCTGTTGCTAGCAGGAGAAAATAGTTGAGACTTCACAATAACCGTCTGACAAAGCATTACAATAACCTTTTCCTGAAGGCATTTGTACTGCATTGGTTCCCTGGAATAGTTAAACAGGTTTGGTCCCACGTAGTGCAAGGACAAATGATATAGTTGTTGATGAGATATTAATCAAACGTCAAAAGGTTAATAAAGGGCAATTAATTAATTGACTTATCATTTTGAATGGGCTGTTTGATGGAGAACTCTGTGTTCAGGACACTGACATTGTCCCCTTTATTCAAAAACAAGCGCAGCAGCTAAATTGATGGGTGATTAAGGCGGGACAAGATTGATTGTTTCACAATGGCAAAGCTGACCGTGACCATGTGAGGAGAGTTTATGGGTGTGAGTAGCCTTTTATCTGGATAAATAACTTTCACATTTAGAATCATCCCCTACTCTACGAGCTATTTATTGTAAGTATTTAGCCTTAATTTTGCTGTTTTCGAACAAATTGTTAAAAAAAGATCCCAAATACCAAAAGATGAGAAGTAACAAGTCCTTGCTGAATGCTTATTAAAAACTTGTGACTCATTTCATTTAACCCGTGTCTCTTCTGATTAACTTCGAGATTTTCCCCCCTTCATTTCCCCAAGACACTTAATTTGTTTGCTGTTGATGTGATTTTAATGTCAACAGTGCTGATGAATAGTTAATTTGCCAACAATCAATTTGTTTATAACATATATTTGTGGTGCAACAGAGAACTATTGTCTAGCTTACATTCTAACCAACATATTGGTGAGTAAAACCTGTCAGTTTTATCCTGAAATAGACATATCCTGTTGAAAAAAGCAAACTGATATGTAACTAATATATTCCTATATCCATGTACTGTGCAAGTGCTTAAAACAGAACTGCATCCTCATGCATAAGCTTGTCAACAACTCTCAGACAAACACACCATTGTTAATGACCAGAGAAAATTATTCACCACTCCAGGGGGATGATTGATCACAATATGCATCCTTCAAGGCAATTATACCTTTGTAGCACATGTAATTAAGTAGGGAAATATAATGTAGCGAATTAATTATGATTAATGGGGCTAATTTGAATGGACAGATTAAGTGCAGTGTTTTATTGCTCTCATATTTTACCTTCTTAATGAAAGCCCCTCTCATTCTGAACCTCCTCGCTACCTCTCGGCACACATCCGTCTCCAGGGACCCAAAGGTGATGGGAGAGAGATGGTTCCGATGACAGCCCTGCCTAGACGTTAATGTAATACTCATATTTTCCGGGAATTAGCATTAGCATTAGGCAGTTCAAAATCACCTTGCCAATGCTCTCTGGTTGAAATGTTTTAACACACTATTTCTAAACCACCTCATCTTAAAAACGTTTTATTTTTGATCCAGTTCAAACTCTGGCAGTGTGTTTCTTTCTGAGCTTTACTTACTTGATGGCAAATGACTTTAGAGTGAAATATTTACAAGTACCTAACCCTACTTGCATTAGCTAATGATTGAGATGACAACTACAAATTGGCAAGGTAAATAATGAAGCTGCCTCTGATGGTGCTATTAGATTTTCCCTAACAACTATAGGGTACATCACACATAATGTTAAACACACAAATAAACGCCTTCCATTAAATGGGACTGCATCAGCCAGCCACTTATTCAGTAATGTCCTTGTGCTGCCGCCCTGAAGGCCAGAAACATGCATCAGTGGTTCTCATAATGGTATTGAAAAATTGACATGTGAACAACGATGTGCGTCAATTACATTCTTGCCAAGCTGTGATTGAGATTGAGTTCTTGACATATTTCAATTGAATGGCTAACAAGGTCTGTCAGACGTATAAGTTCTTGCAAAGAAGGAAAAATGGCATCAGTGGTTAGAAAAGTGGATGTTGCTTTTTCATTTTTATGATTGTGTCTAATCTTTTACCGACAGAGGAAGATATACATAAATCAATTCATGTTTGTCAAGGGCAGTTCCAAACTGTGCCATACTTTTTCTAATACAATATTCATTACATGTCACTTGTTAGTCGCTTTTATCCAAAGCAACTTACATACTCAATACTGTGGGCAATTCCCACAGAAGCAATTTGGGGTGAAGTGTCTTGCCCAGGGACACAACAACATGCTGACTGTAGTGGGGTTTGAAGCTGTGACCCCCTGATCGGATCACCAACGCTCAACCCACTGCACCACACACCTCCATTACATTGAATATTATTCAGAAAAATGTTGAAAGACCCACGTTCATAGAAATTATACTCTATGTAGCTCACAAAAGGTTCCAGTATTGAATCAACTGTAAATGAATGTGTGATGATTGCAACATCTTAAACAAAAGGGCATCAGATGAGGATGGAGTTTTAAAAAAAAATTACATTAGCTCTCATTTAGCTAAGGCTTTTTATCAAAAAGCGAATTACAATGTGTTACTTTGTATGCATCCATTTGTATACTGCCTGCAAGCATAGACACAAAGGTCAAACTCTGTCTGGAAGACAATGGTTTTTACTGCAGTATTTCTCCCTCAGTCTAAACTGTCACTCAGCTCTCCTGCCACATGAAGCAAAGAGGGTCATATTGAACATTTAAAAAATCACAACTCTCTATCAGCCACTTGTGCCCTGCATGAGATTCATGTCTGAATGTGTGTGACTGTCTGTAAAGACATGCCGCAACCATGTGTTTGTGCCGGACAGCTATTGTGGAGCTGTGCATGTCAATGCTGCGGCCTGTCTGACACTCTTCTCGTTAGTTTGCAAATGCCCTGTCCTACAGATGACAGGCAGACACATGGGAGTGTGGATTAGAATTCACCTCTAATCACTCTCTAATTCACCTTCTGTCACTCCGGAGGCTCGCTCACTGCACTGTTTCTGCCTCATAAGCGTTTTGTCGGTGAATGCCGATGTGAGGATTTAGAACAGAAGAAACCCCTCAACACGCACACACGCACGCACGCACGCACGCACGCACGCACGCACACACACACACACACACACACACACAATTATAACTTTAGACTGCAGGTTCACATTCACTTGTACCCAGTAAACAAACACGCTTTAACTATACACAGTCACTGTAGTGACACATTGCAAAACAAATGTATAGACCTATATGTCAGTTACTGTTTACATAATATTAAGCTTTTTAGGATATTATTGTATATCGTTCATCTGATCAACAAAATACACAATTATCAGATCCCTTATTTCTCGCTTTGTTCCTTTACGAGTTCCCCTTCAAATCCTTCACTCATTTGTGCAGTGACATTTAGCAAGCCGGGAAAGTGGTTTTGCATTTCAAAGCAATTTCAGCACTGTGTGTTCTATATTTAGGCCCAGCATTTATTGTCCTCTAAGGATAGGTGCAATGCTAAAGCATTAACCAGCTTTGTGGTAATTTAAATTAGCACTGGGCACAGAGGTGAAATTACTCTCCGTCTTATCAACATTAATTTGGTAAGAGCATTTGCCTCTAAAGGTTTTAATGCATTTATTTAAGCCTCATAGTGTTCATTATTGAAATAAAACAGTCAATATCTGAATTATCATGCAGGACAAACAAACAGGTGACCTGTTTGTTTGCAACATTAATATATATTATGGCGATAAGTACGTTAATAATAGTAGGAAAGTAATAATGTTGACAAGCAATTATCAGGCAACTGTGAAGAACTATAAATTGTATAAAGTCATTTAAAGTTAATGAGGGGAACAGCTGCATATTTATGTAATGTTTGAACCACTATGGCAATGTTTTCTGTCATAAAAATGTCTTAATGGGTCAAATCATTCAGATTACACAAACTGCTCTCATGTTGGAAGATCATTGTTGTTGATGCACAAAAAGGAAAATACATTGACATTGTATTGCTTAAGTTATGTTGAAAACAAAGAATACCATGTGTGCAGCTTCTTAAATGTGAGCTTGTTTTTTAATGTAAATGAATGTATGTGGTTTTGCTTTGCTGGTCTCACATACAAGACATTTAAGCTTGTCACCTTGGAAAATGGAAAACTGGTAAGGATATTTTTACGAGTATTCAGAAGCATCACAGACCAATTAATTCAACAAATAATGAAAGTAAAATCATCTGATTTAGTAAAATACTCATTAGTTGACACATTACTGGCGAATATTTAAAGTAACCAAAATATCTGGAAAGAAGCATTGACGTCCATGTTAGAGTATAAAATCTAAAACTACATGCAACTCGAAATACTACTAAGGACATTGGATGGACCAACCATTTAATGTGAATTCCACTACAAATGTAGGTCTTAAACTGTACCTGTAAAACTTAGGACATAAGAATGTCTCCTAAAATATTGAAAAATATAGAACCGTCCTAAATAATTCCGTAGAGCTATTATGTACAGTCTTAATCTAATCCTATCCTGGGCTCATAAACATAACTGTATAACAAGATAACAAGGTACTCATAACAGCTTGTGGTTGTCAGACCATGACAGGAAAACAGTAAATAAATGGAGTAAAGGGTTTGATGAGGAAAAATGCTTATGAGAGTTTCAAACTATTAACGAGGGAGTTTCAGCAGTGTAATGTGTGTGCGAATGTGTGTAGGTGTGTTTAGGAGACACAGAGAATCACAGAAACACACAGATGGGTGTAGGCAGGTTGCTGCAGTAACTGTAAGTGATTAGTCACCAAGGACTGATGCTGAACTCAATCATTTGTCACCTTGAGAGGCTAACCAGGGAGGTAAACAGAGGCAGGATGTGTTCTGGTAGGCTTCATCATCACTGAGATTACAGTACATCATTGGCTTAAAGGAATGCCACTATAATTAACAATGTCAAATAATCATTACATTTCATCTACCCTGAGCCTGAAAGAGGCACACAGATAGAACAGAGAAACATCCTCCAAGGGCAGAGGCTTTTATTGCAAACTTTGGTAAATCTGGTTTGTTAGTCAACAGCAATACCAGTGAGTCCCAGCCTTGGACTTCTCTTCGCCTCAACCTAACATCCCACAGTGATTCAATTGTTGCATGTTTTGAAGAGATTAAGTAAAAGTTGTATTCATCTTTTGAAATAAATATTGTGATTGCAAGGAAGCATTAACAGGTATGAATTAGGATGGCAACAATAACGTGTTTCTTCTTCTAAAATATAAATAAATAAAAGTGCATTAAAAAGTAAAAGAACTGCTTCACTTACAAATCGTGACAATGACAGTGATTAAGCCTGTCTTCACCATCTTCAAAATGTCTGCCAGAAGCATGCCTAAAATCTCCATTTCCCTCAACAGCACATTTACTAGTTTTAAATAATTTTAATGACCATTTTCAGTGCATGACATGTAATTGGGTTTAATTGTAAAGTATATATTATTTTTGCATCCATGTGAATTTTAACTGAGTGATGGAAGCATTTTCACAATAACATATTTCCTGCTTGCTGTTAAAAAAAAAAAAAATTAAATGGCAAATGTTTTTTTTAAATGTTCCTGTGGGTCACAGGGAATATTTTAAGTCTGTTAAAGCAGCACAGGAACACAATTTAGTGAGGAAAATATTTTTCACTTAAATAATTGAAAATCATTCTGCTGCTGAAAACAGTTGGTGCTGTTCCTAAATATGTATCTAGTGTAAATATGTGTGTGAGTCCAGATGACACAAAGAACAGTTTCATGAAAGGATGATATGCTGTAGAGCTTTTTTATTAAAGGCAACGAGAGAGTATAAGAATATGTGTGGATAGAAAGTAAGATGTAAGACATGCCTGATCATCCATCCATTTGACACATTAACACAATAGTGATGCCCTTCTTATTCAAACGCTTCATAAAAGCATAAAGATAGAAACCATCACTGACAGATACTATATCTCTGATACTCATAGATAGAAAAAACTAATAAAACGTGAGCTACAGATAACACCAGCCCTTCTTTTCACTAGGCTTCCCTTTGTGGATCCAAACTGCTGGCAGGAGGTTGGTTAATGCAGGGATGAAGCACTTCACTGAAGTAAGGAAAAGGCGCTGTATACTATGTGGGCTCTGTCATTGAAACCTCTTACCTATCTGAAGTCAAATATGCAGCACTTAAAAAAGAAAACATCCCAAAAAAACAAAAGAAAGGTCTTAAAAATGCAAAGGTGGAACCTGGCTTTTTTTTTTACTCCCTTCCTGCTGTAAAAAGAACAATGACACTGGTGCTGGGTGAAAAGAGCCAATAGACACAGCACAAACCTAGACAGGAAACCGATCCAGACAAACAGACAGACTGGTCAAAAGGGCATTGCAGATGCACTTGATGAGAAAGACTGATTACACTGAAAAGGTTCAAGCTCCGGTGGATAATTGAAAAGTTGCAGTGAGTCATTGTTTAACTTATAAAAACGGTTTTCTAATCTGTACAATACATTCATCCATGACATAGGACTGTAATTTATGATTAATTAATGGTAATGGGATGCTTTAACATTCACATGTATGACATAAGCATGTTGAGCTCTACTCAAATCTGATGAGGGAAATTATAGTTGGCGACCATCACATGTCTTCACCTTTATAGATAGCATATGTCATTAATTCAGTAAGCGTGCCAAAGAAAAATTGACTGGTTGTTGTTTCCACCACAATAAAATGTGAAGACTATGATTCAGATCTCCATAAGACTTACATATTAGTCCTTTTCATTATCATGTGCAAAATGACACATTCCTGATCAGTTTTTCACAAAATGATGAATCAAACTGCTGGAGACATACATTTTGAATTAAAGTGAAATATTTAATGCTGATTCACCATAAGAGTTATAATTTGTGTCCAATACCCCATTTAGTTTCGCCTATTCGATTCCCGGAAGCAGTTAATTAAACATTCCTTCAGATAGCATTGGCACTGAGTATTTTGCTGCTTAATGAAATTAAGTGAAATTCTCTAATTGGATGTTTGAGGACATGGTTAGTTAATCTTCCTACTTCTTTTTTTCTTTATTTCTTTATTGTACTACTATAAATGGTTCTTTTGGACTGTTAAGCCATTGTTGTATGTTTTATGACAGAAGCTGGGGTACATACCTAACTGGTGATTGTTTTATATACTGTATATTAAAAAAAACTGCATATAAAAACAGTTTTCAACTACAGTATCTGTAATCTCCATATCAGCTTTGATTACCTACAACAGAATATACAAAGCTTGATTTTTGACATGCAGTGCACGAAGAAATGTAGCAGGGTAAATTATAGTTACATGCACTTGAATGTCTTTGTATCCAGAGAAAGAAGGGCTAAATGTTATCCTCAGTAGCTGAGCAGGCCTCAACAGAAAGGAGAAAAGAAAGTTAATTGGCCGTCTCCTGGCCAACTGGGATCTCTATTCACTCTAACATGCAAAGAAACCACTAATTATCATACACAATGCTCTGCTATCTCCTGGCTCACAGCATACTTTTCAGGTCAGACAACCAGATGCTCCCTGCAAAGTCAAAAAAGGATCACTGAGGAGAGGCAGTCATTTGCCTCGACTCTGCAATGACATGAAAGCCTGGATGTTTGAAAACATGCTGAGTGATACTATGACACAGAGTTAGCAACCCTGTCTCCTAAAACATAAATTCATATCCAATTATCTGCTTGAACATATATATTTTTGGATATGCAATACAACCCAGATTACATTTTAGATTGAAATGTTAGACAGCCAGTCCACTTAAATGTTCCTAAAATCCTATCTCAACAACTTAGCTGATGTTGGTGATCACTTTACTTTTCCTCGAGCTAACATGTTATGTGACATCTGATGCCCACATTTGTTTCCTCCGTAACACTAATTCAATTTTGGTCATCACTTAACTTTTCATCTAGCTTCATTATGAGGCCATAGTGTTGATTCCTTGAAACTTGATGTGGATACAAAACAACATCAGCATCTTAGTATTTTTGTGTGATCATGTTAGAATGCGACAAAGCCACTCAGAGATGAGCCATAGCCGAGTAGGAAAAGCCTTTTTAAAACATATTTGCAATACTTTTTTTCGAGTTTTATTGGAAATGCTGCACTATTTGCGGATCTATTCAACCTTAAATGTAATCTTATTTGTCACTACCACACACTGACTGTTACTGTAAACCTTAAATCATGATATTCTATAATTGACCAATGCTTTTAATGGGGAAGATAATTTATTCAATAAGCAAATGCATCTCACAGAGATGCTAGCAGGGCTGCTGAATCACATGTATTTCAACCCTTTGTTTCTTATTTTTCACTAACACATAGCCTGCCTTTCAAATCAAGACAGTCAATAAATGACAATAGTGTTTGATTGGAAAGATGATTGGTTCAATTATAACAGATTAGGGTTTTATTTTATTTATCAAAAGGACAAAACACGTAAAAGCTAACATTTCAATCCAAGTTGTAAAATAAATGTAGTGAAATTAAATAAAGTTTGAACTCAAAAATGTAATCTTCCAAGTGGACAGCAGACAAATATGGATGATGAGCTAAAAAAAAACAGTGAAGGCAAGAGAAGAATGGGTAAGAGGTTTGTTTATTTCACCTGTAACCAGTATCAATTTCATATTTATGTAAAAGCAATCACCAAGCTTAAGAGATGTCACCCTGTACTGCAGACAGAGAGTGTGTTTTGCAGTGTTACAGTAAATGTCATACTCTGAGAGCCCCATCACATTTAAGTACATATAATGCAATGTTGCTGAATAATAACACCTGTCCCCTTAAAACTAAACAAATGACAAACAGCTGCACACTTATCCATGCCCTGCTTTCTACATGTAATATGTGCAGATCAGCCAATCAGTGTGCTGATTAATATCAACAATTAATTAGCACACTTTTCTCAAAAAGGGAAATTGTATAAAATCTGATGGAACAAGGACTTTCTGCCTCATTTGTTTCTTAAATGATTGAAAGATTTCAAAGCAAGTTTGGAAAAATCAAATAGGAATAAGGGGAAGTACCCTTCGACAAGTGACTATCGACAGAGGGAGACTGTGTAATGCTATAATGCTATGCTATGCAATTATCCAAATCTATAAGTTACTTACGTAACCCCAGTTCTCAGAGTAACATGAAGTGAGATGTCTCACTATGAGATGCGCCTCAACGCGTATGCAAACAGAAGCATCAATCTCATTACGCCAATCCTGATTGGCTGGTGATCTTGACGTCTACGTCAGGGAATCCACCCACCCTATAAGTAGCTTGCGCTACGACGCAGCGTCATTCAAAATAAGCACCTCTTCTCGCTTCGCCTTAGCAAGAAGGGCCGTCTGGTGAGACATCTCACTTCATGTTACTCTAAGAACTGGGGTTACGTAAGTAACATATAGTTCTCATTCACAACACTCCGTTCGATGTCTCACTATGGGATATTGAAACTCCCGTATTGCTAGACATGCTTATCTCGAAAATCACCAAAACAACCAGAACTTAACAGGTAGAACACTGTCTCAACACGGGGCCCAGCACTGCGCGGGCCACACTTGGAGCAGAGACATCTAGCCTGTAAAAGCGGACAAAAGTGAGCGGTGAGGACCAGCTCGCTGCTGCACAAATGTCTTGGATGGAAACACCCTTGAACAAAGCCCAGGATGTAGCCATTCCACGAGTAGAATGAGCACGCAGGCCCGTTGGTGCCTGCAAACCCTGACTCGTATAAGCCAGAGCAATCGCTTCCACAATCCAGTGGGAGAGCCGTTGCCTGGTAACGGGCTTGCCCTTATGAGGGTTAGCCCAGGATACAAAGAGTTGGTCATTGCATCGAAACTCTTTTGACCTGTCCATATAGGTGCGCAAAGCACGGACTGGGCAGAGGAACACAGCGGCGGAGGCAGAGGAACACAGCGGCGGAGGAAATGCCTCAATGTCAATGGGGGTACATGAGCCAACCACCTTAGGTACAAAGGCAGGGTTGGGCTTCAGCAACACTCTCGTTTGCCCCGGGGCAAACTGAGTGCATGAAGGATGTACAGAGAGCGCATGAATGTCACTGACTCGCTTGGCAGATGCCAGAGCCAGTAATAGCACTGTCTTCAGTGACAGGTGTTTCATGTCAGCTTCTTCCAGGGGTTCAAATGGAGGTAGAGTGAGCCCATCTACAACCACTGCCAAGTCCCATAAGGGCACCAGTGACCTGGAAACAGGGAGGAGCCTGCGAGCCCCTTTCATAAAACGGCAGACCAAAGGATGTTGGCTAGCCGTCTTTCCCTCAAAGCCCACATGGCATGCAGCAATAGCAGCCAGGTAGACTTTGATCGTAGAAAAAGCTCTGTGTTTATCAATTAGGTCCTGTAGAAATGATAAAATCACCCCGACAGGACATTGAAAAGAGATGTGTCCTTTTTGAAGGCACCACTCCTCAAACACCCTCCACTTACAGTCATAGAGGGACCTGGTGGAGGAAGCTCTTGCACTCTGAATAGTGTTTATCACCTTCTGAGGGAGCCCCACTGTATTCAGATTGTACCACTCACGGGCCAGGCCCATAGTGCCAAGCGCTCTGGGTGTGGGTGAAAAATCGCCCCCCCCCCGCCTGAGACAGTATGTCCCTGCGTAGTGGGAGCTGCCACGGCTGCCCGCACAGCAGCTGATATATCTCCGCCAGCCAGTACATTGCAGGCCAGTGCGGAGCTATCAGGATCAGTGTGTGGCGTTGTTCTCTCACTCTGGCCAGAGTTGGGGGTATCAGAGCCAGGGGTGGGAATGCGTACAGAAGGACCGGAGGCCAAACGTGCGCGAGCGTTTTGGGAGAGTGACCCCACGAACACCGACCTTACGGTCCATCAGAGGAGCTTTCGCCTTCGACCCGTCCAAAGCGGTAGGTGAGGTCACCTAATAGGTAACACCCCTATACGCCAAGGCGACGAGTCATTAGGGCAAAGAGTAAGTAGGCGTAGTGAGAGAATCGGCACAAAAGAAGACAAGCAACGGAGACAAGCACGACTGCGGCCAGGCAAACGAGTGACCCGAATCGAATAGACGATCACGATCGACAGGCCGTAAGCCGCACAAGTAGCAAAGTCTACCACCGTATAGTCACGTAAACAACCATGAAGTCATGTCGCACATGTGTTGACTGTGAAGTGACACCTCAACCAACTTGAAGCTAATCTTATGACGGTATGTATTCTGTACAAGCTGA
>NW_011343926.1:14341-19487 GCF_000735185.1 Notothenia coriiceps
CCTCGCCTGGTGGCTGAAAACCTGGGTCGTCCTGTGCGTTCAGGCACAGGCTCCAGGTTCTCTGGCTGCTTCGCGGTATCTTGAACAGGCAGGACGGGAGGTCAGCTTGAGTGAGGCCTGCCGCGGGAACCGTTGAAGTTGGGCGGCATGGACCCTTTCGGGGAGCAGACAGAGCTGCGAACGCACTCGCTCTTCCTTCTTTTTTGATTCGCATCTCAGCTCATCGAAGCTAGAAGCGGAGCCAAAATATGCCCTCGGTTGACAATAGGCATTTCCCAGCAACATCCTCCTTTTTCCCGGTCTGGAAGCGGCGGGGGCTTCGTACAGGTTGACGACCACTGGCTCTCTCCTGTACGCACCATAATTCCCAGGTGCTTTGGCCCGTGGCTGGACTGCACAGCGCTGCACACGGGAGGCTCCGTGATCGCTCCGCATCTCGTCCCACACGCAGGCTCAGGTTTCTCGACAAGTTTCCGCGAGCTCCTGCCTGGTAGGTCGTCCCAGAGCGAGGAGTCGTTGAGTGTCCCTGGCGGAGCCAAGCTGCGGCTTATATGCAGGCCCGTTCGGTCATCGCTGACTGAAAACGGTCTGCCTTTGCCGGTAGCGTGGGGTTCCTGCTCGGTGTCGAAGCCAGCCTCGGTTGGAGGTGGGCTGCCACCAGCGGTTCCATGGGCGGCATGCGGAGCAGGCCGAGCCTCTCCATACCCTCACAGTCCAGGGAGGAGGCACCCTGGATTGGGGCCTTGTTGCTGAAAGGGCGGTCTCTCCACGAGACCGACACCTCGTCCAGCATCTCCAGAAAGACTGGAAGGAGCTGCCTCTTCATCCTCGCTGCTTGGGGCAATTGCTTCCCCTCGTAGCGAGATCTGGAGGTCTCCTTGGCCACTTCAGGCCATGGGATGTCCAGCCTGGACGCAGCGCGTTGACACACGGCCTGCAAGTCCATACTTAGGCAGGGCGAAGCTGGTGTGCTTTCGCCCGGGAGAGCGGACATCGCTCCCGGCTTTGCAGCCTGAGCCGATGAAACGAAGATGTCATCCTCGTGCTCATCCGAGTCGGACAGGAGGAACTCAGAGGCATCCTCTTCTTCCTCCATATAGTCCAACTCCAGGACATCCTCCGCGGGTGGAAGCATGGTGAGCTTCAGTTGGGAGCCCCAGCCTGACACGGCGCGGGGCTCCGGTTCAGCGGCTGCCGCAGTTATTGAGCCCCAGCCTGACACAGCGCGGGGCTCAATCTCTGCAGCGGACGCCACCATGTCTTGATTGCCGGCCGGCGAATCAGCGGACATGAGGGGGTCCTGTCCCGATAAGCTAGCTTGGCGTGCTAGCCGTCGGCGGAGGCTCTTAATGGTGAAGCGGGCACAATGCCCGCACGAGCCGGGGTTATCGATAGCCTCCTGGGCGTGTTCCAGCCCGAGCGAGCAGACCTGGTGTGAGTCTGTGCCTGAGATCTTAAACCTGCAGCCGCATAGCCGAGCCTAATGTCCCTGACTCCTCTGGTGTGAGGGAGAGAAGGGTCCATCTTTGTTCGCCGGGGTGTCGGCGTGGAATGGACACGCTAGTAACAGGTACGTTACCGAGAAAAAAATCCAACCTTGTCGTTAATCCGAAAGGAAAAAGCGACGGCGTAGATTTTATTATTTAAAGAATATTAACTGGTGTGTTAATACCTTTTGTTTTTATCTCCGCCTCCTCTGGTGTGAGAGAGAAAAGAGAACGTCCTCGCTACCGTGGTGTCGGTGTGGAGGGAAGAAAAGCTAGCAACAGGTATGTTACTAGCTTGAAGAAAAAAATCAAACCTTACCGTAATTTCGAAAGAAAAAAACGACGAGGCAGATTACAATATCAACTGGTGTGTTAATATTGTTCAGTCTTCTTGCAAAGCAAAAAAGTAACCGGCAAGCGCCCGTCGACCGAATGTTAGCTTTGGGTTCAGTCTGTGGACCGTTAAGCTAGCCCGGCTACTGATAATTCGAGATGGGCTCTGAAGCGAGAAGAGGTGTTTGAATGACGCTGCGTCGTAGCGCAAGCTACTTATAGGGTGGGTGGATTCCCCGACGTGTAGACGTCAAGATCACCAGCCATCAGGATTGGCGTAATGAGATTGATGCTTCTGTTTGCATACGCGTTGAGGCGCATCCCATAGTGAGACATCGAACGGAGTGTTATGAATGAGAACAATGATTATGCTAAAGCTCCAGAAAAAACCAGTAAGTGGAGATTGTGTTGTCCAATTACATTAAACTGCATGCTCAATCATGATTTTTTCATATTAATATAAATGAAAAATAAAATACAATGATATATTACAGAGAACTTAATTATTACTAACTTTTAGAAAAAAAACGAGATATCTGAGTTTTTAGATTTAATGGATGATGTCTCCATTTTATAATTGGCTGTAAAATAGTTGAAGCTGTTTCATCTTCACCGAGGTTCGGAGGCAGAAACTTCCCAGAGGAAGGTCACAGTTTCGCTTTTGACCTCTGTTAATCACAGACTTCCTAATGCTCAGAACTAAAACAGTCTGTGGAGACAGACACATGGCTATTTATAGTGCTTTGAACTTTTGCAGTTATGAGGTAGAGATTTATGGAATTCTTGAAGAATCTATTAGTAAAAACAATGACAGAAAATGTTGTGCATGAACAAACAAACATTGGTCACCTATTTTCACGAATAATTTGTAGTAATACTAAATAGTACTATTTGTAGTTTTACAAATCAAACAAAAACAACAGAAGATGTATAAGGCTGTATGATATTCCTGTAGATTAGCGTTGATTGTGGTTTTGTTATCTTTGCGTTGTTGAAGATCAATTTCACTTTGTTTACAGTTGCCAATGTACAGTTACTGGAGGAATCGTCTCAAAGAAAACAAATATTTTAAATGTACAGTATGTTCTCTATGAGATTTATGGAAAATGCATTGAAACTAAGACAGAGAACACATGGCTGAACGTTTTTAATGTGTAATGCAACCTCACTTTCTGGTATTTGTCCATTAAAGAATATTCAGTTTCTTTAATATCAAGATCAGTCCTGCTCTATTCTACATGAAGGTATTTTCAGAAACATGCATTATATAACATCAGTTGGCAATGATAAGGACTGAGAATCAAATTTGATGCATAATTATGTATAATTTATTAACTGCTATGAAATTCAGTTTGATATCCCCAGTCATTCTGCAACCCAATGCAAACTACTAAGAATGTGTTTGGACGCACGCACGCACGGACGCACGCACGCACGCACGCACACACACGCGCACACACGCACACGCACACGCACACACGCACACGCACACGCACACACACACACACACACACACACCATACTGAAAACTAGAACAAGGCTTTAGACTGTTGGTATTTCAATGTTTTCGATGTTGTTTTGTGAATAATTTCCTGAGCATTGAAAGTAATGAACCAAGAAACAGCTAAAGAGTATACAGTACGTATATTTAATTATATGAAATTGTACATTTTCAAGACCAAAGGTCATTCTGCTGTTTACCATTCGTTAGAAAAAGCAAGTTGTACACAAATCTAGAAATAAATTGAATTGCATTCATTCATGTATTCAACATGTGACGGCCACAGGTTGTTGTGTTTCAGGTCTTACGGTGGGGTGGAGCTGAAGAGACAATCAGCTCAATCACGGACACCTGGCTGGAGCCGTGATGCTATTAAGCCTAGCTGCCCGGATGTCACGAGGCGTCTCACTCTGGCCAAGCCGGTCGCGGAGGGAGCAGCGCAGCAATCCTCTCTCCTCGTCCTCGTCCTCGTTGTGTGTTTTTTGTGGAACAGACTGCAATAAATGTGCCGTGGTTCCGGGAAACTTGTACACGTCTACTGTCTTTTCGTTGTGGCCTACGAGCCGGTCCTAACAAACAATACATAACTATATACTGTAACTATGATATATTTGGTCCAACTCAACCATGCTGTCACAGCTGAACTCAAATGCAGACTCAAAGAAAGGCAGATAGACTGAAGGCATCACCATATTGAAAAAAAACAGGCTTGGAGGCAGAAAACATGACAAGCAAGGAAGGAACAAGCAACAGGATAAAAAACGCTGATAGGAGGAACGCAAGGGGATAGATGATCAAACAAGAAGGCGGTGACAACTGTGGGTTTATGATGGCTAGGGTGATGAGGGAACAGGTGTGTGAGAGGAGAGAAGCCCAGATGATTGGAGATGGGAAACAAGTAAGGATATGGGGACAGGAAGAAAGACAGAGGACATCTGGTGACGCATGCTAGAATGTACCCATCAAAAGTAGGATGAGAAAGTGTTAACCTTGACATTAACTTGAGCTTTATGCTTTGAATTGTGTTGATTAACAATTAAGTTCTTAAATGGTACCAATGTA
This sequence comes from Notothenia coriiceps, assembly GCF_000735185.1. Classification (NCBI taxonomy): domain Eukaryota; kingdom Metazoa; phylum Chordata; class Actinopteri; order Perciformes; family Nototheniidae; genus Notothenia; species Notothenia coriiceps. The sequence goes on from NW_011343926.1 coordinate 18,725, forward strand.
GTGACTGGCTAGTTAGCTAGCTAGCCTGCTAACACCTCCATGCTTTCATGTTACATTGGTTACAGAAAATAAGGCAAAGAGCGGAATGGTAGCTAGCTACAGATCTGGGACTAAAAGGTCTCTTGCTCATAATTTATAGCATCTACTACAATGTAACCATTCTGTCAGGTGTGTGAAAACTGGACCAGTATTCCAGGTTCTTAAAGGATGGGTAATAAATGAAGTCGAACACCAGAGTGAATGAAGTGAATACTGAGATTTTATAAAGGAAAAATATATATATTGGCACAGGGATAAACAACATTCTTCAAAATAAAGCGCTTGACACTTGGGTGCACCCCAAATAAAATTAAAATAAACCCCCAAAAGAAAATAGTTATTTGATCAGTTCCTGTAAGGTCCTCTCAAAATCCTACCACTGGTAGTGGAAAGATGAGGGTATTCAGGTTGTCATTGGTAGCTCGCCACTCCCCTGTCAGGGAGAAAATCCAGAGTCCACAATCCAGAATCCAGAAAATCCAGAATCCACAATCCAAGGGTATCATAAAAAACCCAGCCTGTGTAATATAACACAGCTTAAAACATTGCAAATGTATCTTCAACACATGTGCATCAAATATCATAACTGTGCAGTGCTAAATTATCAATGCAAATATAAAACAGACTTAGATACCATAATATGGAAAACTGTTGCATTGTAAATAAAAGATTCATTCTACATGCACTACTAAAAACACTGACGTCAATAACCATGAAATCATGA
>NW_011343927.1:0-16133 GCF_000735185.1 Notothenia coriiceps
CACATCATTAGAAGACTGAGTTGTCTAATGGGGGGCCATTTGTCTGGAGAATCCTTGATGGGACCTAATGGGCACAGGATGTGAATTAATAAACAACACTCAATTGTACATGTGTGGACAATTAATAGTGTGGACAATTAATAGTGCTTAACGAGAAAGAAGATGGATGACTGTGGATGGTGGGGGTTGATGGACCTGAGTTTAACAATGTTAGATGTTTGGGGTGACTCCTCCATAGCCTTGCTAAGAGAGACACATGACTAAATGGGGATGGGAGGCTGGGGACAGGAGGCTTTTAATCATGGAAGGCAGACATTAAGGAAGCAAGCTGAATGCATATAATAGATTACTCTTGTGTCGCATTTAGGTTATGACTAAAAGTTATGGTGCATTCACATGGTCCTGGGGTGGTTCCATCGACTGCAGTTGTGAAATTATTTTGCCGATGTTGGTGTGTTCAAAGATGATGTGTTTTAGTTTATGGCTCAAAGCATTTTAAAAACATTTGATAACTATTTATGAGTTGTTGTTCTGACCTGAGGGGGTGTTTATGTGAACTCACCATGTAAGGAACACATATTTGTTCTTATTATTTCTGACATTAAATGCATATGCAGCACATATGAAATGTCTATCAATGTTATTAAAAGAGAAACATAACTTGTGTATCAACCCGATGATTTGGATATGCTCCAAAGTCTAGTGGGTTTTTCCTTGACCCAAGTAAAACCCTTCCAACAAGTGAAATTACGTTTTTCAGAAGTTTTTCCTTAATGTCACTGAAAGACAGACGAGCAAACATACTGTACCAGCACAAATAGGTGAAGATAATAAATGTTCAAAGGAAAATATAAAATATCATAGGATCATGTCTGTTTTACTGTACTAAAAAATGTGCCTAGATGTTATAAAACGGTCTAGTTTAACGGTCTATAGACATTGTTAATGTTGTAAGATGGACATCTTAATATATGTATGGTATCAGCTCAGCATACTGTAGTTACAAATATCGGTCACTGTATTCTATATTATATTATGAACATTAAGTAATCTGAGCACATATTAAACCTGCTCTCCTTCTGCATTCTACCAACATTTCGAACATTTCGAAGCCCTTTTTTTGCAGCAGTTTCACTTTTATTTACTACAATGTGGAGGAAAAGTTAGAGGAGTTAGGGAGTGTAGAGGCCATTCATATTCATAGAGGAGGGTGATGTGCATTACAAAACCCGGAGCCCATTCTGAGCTTGGTGATTCAGCACTGGGCTTGTCTCTACCAGATAAGATGACAGACTTATATTGATGGGTCTTGTCCTTGCTCTGGCTGATACTGTACGGTGTACACAGATGCAGGGCTGCAGCATTCCCCAGGGCTTCCCTTTGGCTTTGCAGTACAGCCAGAGTGACAGACAGCTGCTCCAGCTAAATAATCCTCAGAGGAGAAGAACAGAATTGGTAATGAGAATCTGAGAAAGTAATGTCACCGTTGTATTCCAGGCAATGAATAGCAAGCACATTTTTTCTATTATTGACAAAATGCCCTTCACCTGATGAGCTCCAGGAACAGGGATCAGTTGTTCCCTGTTCTATTCAATGCAAAGAAGAAGCATCTTGCATGGGAACAAGTGTGGACTGTGATCCTGTTTATAAGAATAATTATGTGCAGATTAAATAGGATATATTTAAGTTCAGGCCATATATAATTGTGAAACTCTGGGCTAGTAAAGAAGGCATGTCAGACAATGGACATCTTATTTTTTGGCCATTAAATGCTGGGATAGGCTTCAGAACTCCTGTGAGTATACAAGACCTTACATGAATGGATAGATTGAGAAATAGATCTTACCTGATTTTTGAAAATCTAATCTACGTTCTTCAACAAGTAACCGTCTAGCCCATATAATCAGTAATCCTTATGCAAAAATGCAAACTAAAGACCTGGTTTCTCTACAATTTGTGCAGCATTTAAAACTGAGCTTTGCTTCAGCGGCCACTATCTTAGAGCTAGTAGCTTTGTCTAGCACAGAATCCAATATGTCTTCCAATAAGTTCCAATGAAAAGCCATTAGACCCATAGTGCTCCTTCCATCGAAAACCCTAATGGCCTTCTGTTTGGGACAGGTGCTCCACAAATTGCTTTTTCTAAATGATTAATGAGTGAAGATTTATAGGAAGGGCGGTCCAACTCTTTGGATTACAGTAGGTTTGAGAAGTGTGTGTGTGTTCACATAAACGTGGTGTTTTAGAATAGTCCCAATAATTAGACATTTTCAGAAGAAATAATTGATTGAGTGATATTAAAATTGTGTTGGGGTTATCCTTTGTATCCTGGCTTGGGGAACACTGGCTTGAAAGTAACTGTTGGGTTTCTTAAGAGAGCATGTATTTTGCAATTAATTATGATAATGAATAATAAATATTATTAATGATAGTGGCCCTAAGAGCTCAACACACTGCTGCTTAGAAAATAACATGCAACAAGGCTAAACACAAGCAATGGAATAAAACATCTATAGAACATTTGAGAACACGTGTGCTGTAGAATTTGTTTTAAAATAATCAGTTCAAGTAAGGAGAGACATATGCAATGAAGACAATCAAACAACTCGGTTCAAGAGGGTCCACGCAGCATCTCTTTTAATCTATATCATCTCATCTCCTGTTATCATTTTGATAATAGGACATTGTGAGGCAACAGCAGTGGCCCTTTGTTGCATGTAGTCTCCCCTCTCTCTCCTTTTCCTGTCTATGATGGATATCTAAGGAAGTTAGTGAGATTAGCATTCAGAGTCTTGCTTGCCCACTGTTTTATTAACCTGGGACAAATAACACAGAGTTTCAAGGCTTGTTTGATGACATGATCTGTGCTACAACAGAAAAATCCTGCTTTTATAGGCATGCATGAGTGAAAACAATCTACTGATATTGTTTAAATTAGTATAAAGGACGATTGCTTTTTACAAACATACTTCAAGTGCTTTTTCCATGATTATACCACATAATGTTACTTAAGAGCATTATTTGTTTCAGTGGTATGATACCTCTGGATATATATGAGTTGACAGGTTGCTTTCCTTCAAGCCAGGAGTCTGGGTATTTGCATCCACTAAATTACATAATTTCAACCCTTGTGCCAATAAGCACTCCTCTGACACATTTTTCATGAGGGCAATTTACACAAGATACATAAGTAACTCACTATTGAGTTTCAGACTTCACTGAACCAATCATGCATTCATTTTTACCTGAAAAAGTGTCACACACATCCTGTGAGTGCCACTACTTTGTCAATCCAAAAAAAAAAGAGAGAACTGAAACCCCCATTCCAACTACTCTAAGGACTTAGGATACTTTCTCCACTTCTAAGACTACAGTAAGTTCACCTTTCTTAAATATAATATGATAAGTCTTTATCAAAATGTACTGAACAATCTCAGATTTCTCAACAATGAGGCTCGTTTTTTGTCCTACTGGCTGGATGTGGCCCATAGGCAACCAGTTGTCAATAAAAGCTCACAAGTAAGAACAAGTAAAGTAATACAAATGAAATGCATAAAAGTTATAGGTGATTCAGCTATTCTGTCACTCAAAGATCAGAAAATCTGACCTATGGTTTTGAAATATGACAAGTGTTCTAAGAAAAAAAGTAAGGAGAAAGAGACACACCAGGGACATTATCCCGACTGATACCACTTAGTATTTGTTTTTATCATTTTAAAGAGCGATAGTAAATAACAATATCAGTCTCAGAGTTTTATTTAACTAGGAACTTTTGGAACACCATATAAATTAATGCACATCCAGTCCAGCTTTCAACTGTAGCTAAAATAGAACAGCCTGAAAACAAAAGCAACATATTTGTATCACCTCAATCTCCTTTTTATGTATTTATTCATGACAAGGCTAAGGCAAGATAGTTACACCATCCACATAAAAATATCACAGCGAGGGCAGCTCTGCTGTGACATGTTACAGTAATGTTACTTGACAATCATTTTTTTTCAGGTAATTCAGTGGAGAGCTTTTTCTTAAGTGCATGTCTCCAATTCAGAGTGTAAGACAGACACTGAGCTTGTGATAAAGGCTCTTTTCACTTTGAAAATATATCTGTTTCCCTGCTGCGAAACTGAGTGAGGGAAGAATACTCCCCCAAGCTGAAGACTCACTCTGAAGACTCACTCTGGTGTGTGTGTGTGTGTGTGTGTGTGTGTGTGTGTGTGTGTGTGTGTGTGTGTGTGTGTGTGTGTGTGTGTGTGTGTGTGTGGATCTTTGTGGCCCAGGAACAGACACCAATGATGACATTTAGAAATGGTCGGATTAACCATGGCAGGAGTGTTCAAATTACCATGCTGCTCATTTTGAAAAGAAATATAATTTTGAGAAATGAAATACAAGAATAGTCCACCCCCCCTCAGCAGCCAAATGGTCACAGTTCAGAGGCAGAAAGCTTACTATTGCTGACGTGTTGACAAAAAAAGGAAAGCAGTATCCTTGCGCGATGTGGCTGTAATTATCATGACCTAGTCTCCTCCTGCTCAGTCAGTTCTTTGGTGCAGCGACATGGGGCCACAATAATGGCTCCCAAATCATTTTCACCTTCACCGCTGCCATGCTGAGAATTCAAATCACACACAGAAAGCCGAGGCACAGATTGGCTCCCAGATTAGCTGCTTATCCTGAATATCTCCTCTGCAGCATCCAAGGGCACCAATCAGAGAGAAAAATGTATTCCTCACTTCATCACCACCCTGCTCTATAAATGCCCACCATGTTTTAGCAATGAAAGATGCATTGTACTTAAGGGCATTTTGGCTGAAGTGCAACATTGATTGGTTTGAATAGAAAGCAGTTGAAGTGTTGCTCCGAGGCTAGCTGTGTTTGCTGATGTCACACTTCTTTAATTTAATGATGGCATTAAAAGAGTTACAAGACATCGTCACTGCATGACTCATGGCTAAACAGCTATGGGAAATAGAAGTGTTGTTGAACCAAATTATTAAGAATGTCAATGTTGCAAAATATTAACAATTTCTGACAGAAATGAGTCAACCTTTGATTTCAAGGAACTGTATAATTAAATTGTACTAGCCACGTAGATTAGTTTTTCGTATTTCCCATATATACTTTTGGTTTTACTCCATGAAAGAGTATATGTCACCTTTTTAATAAATGGGATCAATTTCAATACCGAAATGTTTCTCCTTTCCTTTTTTTAGGTGGGTGGATATACAGTACATTGAATAAAAGAATGGAGTTAATTACACATCCCAGTGGTTTCGGTCTGTACCTTATGGTTTTAATTTTTTTTTGTAATTTTCAGTGCTCACTTATTAAGTCATTTGTTTAAAGGACTTAATTAGCTTTCTACACAATGCATAGCTAAAGGATAATCAGCCCCCTAGTGTACATGTCCTGTTGGAATGCTGTCTCCCCTAATGGTCTCAGTCTATTATGATTGATCAAACATTTATAATCAATTGGTTGGCACCAAATCAGGAAATTATCAAACAGGAGAATCTGCAAATTTGATGTAAAGCCAGTCCCTCATCTCGCCTTCAGGTTGCCAGGTCATTATTCTGCGTCTAATCACCACAGTGTCCATTGCTGCTGCTTCTGGCTGTCAAAAACCCATTAGACTCTTCTGAAATGTCTAACCATAACTTATACACTCGGCCACCCCGTCACATCACCAGTCCATTTGAACATCTTGTGAATCTTCCTGTCACAGTCTCCGTGGACAAACAATTGCCATTGCTGAGCCTTAAAAGGGTAATAGAAGGCAGCTTGTTTTTACAAAAAGAGCCATTTTTCTTTATGGCCCCACTTGATTGAAGGATGAAAAGCCATATAATTGCCTATTTTTGATAATGGATTGAAAGAAAAATAGTGGGAGGTACTCTGCGTTCTGCTAATTGGCCTTTTCTAGGAAGTTATAAAAGAGTTTGGACACAGCCTCTTATAATTCGGACATTGAAAGATGTGGGGTGAGGGCGCTTGGATGTTGCTGAAGCCATCTCCAATTCTGTAATGGTCCCATGCAATGTCTGCTTGCAGGAGGCAATAATGGGCAAAAATGTTGAAACAAGGCCCAAAAATTGCAACTATGCACTTTAAAAAAAATTGCTTTGCAAACGCTTTATTACAAAGATAAAAGTGTGTAAACAATTTTTTTTTAACACTATTGGTTCTCCTGGACTTGCATTATCACTTCAAATCTGTTGTTTAACTTGAATGAACATGTAAAGTCTTCACATCTCTCTAGGCAGGCTTTAACAGACATCAAACTATCGTTTTATAGAGGATTCTGGGATGATGACCCTTTTAACTTATCAGATGTGAGAAATATTTTTGTTCACGGTTCAAGGCTTACTTTGTGTACATAGCTACAGTGCAGTGTGGCTCAGTTGTCAGTTGCCACCTTGACTTCAGATTGGTAGCTCAAACTTAGTCTTTTAAGAGGTGCTTTGGATTCAAAATGTTTATCCTCAATGAGCCTTGCTACCTTTTCTTTCAAAACTTCTGATAGCAATTATTAGCTTTGTGTTATGTATATAAATGTGTGGAGGTTTGTATTTTTTTATTTCCATAACATACATTTTACAAATGAAATAATGCTGTTGTTACAATACATGTTACAACAGGTGATAAACCCTAGCCTAATGGTTAGAGCAAGCTAGTACATTCAAAGTAAGGTAATGCTGACATATGGTTGCCTTCAGTGGCACAAAGGTCTGATTGAATGCATTTGATAGCCCCTATTGATTCTGCTATAGTGTGGCTGTTCGGTGGGGCTTCTGTACCAGAAGACAAATTGCTTCTGCCGACAAGCTTGGGGACTCGGACATGACTACAGTCTCGGGGGCAACCCTAGACCTACCTGCAATTATTTCAACCACTTATAGACTACAGTAGGGTATTATTCGCAATTGAATGTATTTGAGTACAATTGTGGTAATTAAGTGTTGCCTGGTAATCTCCAAATGTCAACTCTCATAAGCTGAGAAAGAACGACCCCTCTCCAACAGAGATATTGAAGGAGTAGTAACTAAAACAGTAAAGAGAATGGAACATCAGTCTATATTTTTAATCATCAATAATATCTTTAACATCCTAAAACATTTCCTTTAGGTCTCGACCAGAACTGAAATAATAATGTGCATTCACAACACAATCACATCTTAGAAGAAAATCATAGATAGTAATACTCTGGGGGATTCATGGTACATAAAGAAGTCCATCTGTTCTGACTCCTTGTGAAAATAATTACAAAATTGTCATTTTGAATGATATTAAAGGTGCAGTGTTGAGAAAAACATATTCCCCCTAGATATGGTTCCTGTATTCTTTATTTTGATAAGAACGTAGAGCATCAACTGAATATAAGTGTACCATTTCTGGTTTAGAGATAAGGGCTGTCCAAAATCATCTTCACAGACAGTAGTTTAATGTATCTAATATAAAAGGGATTCATTCATAGAATGTGTTATTCACCATATGTTTGCGGTGCACAGTTGCACTTTTTTTATTTTAAAAGATACTCTATCATTATTCTTATCAGCTGCATCTTTCTCTGACTTCCTACAGCTTTCCGTCTCTCCAGTTGAAATTCACACACTGTCATAATCATTCTTCTATCTGTGAGACTGCAAAGGTAAACAAAACAGTGGGAGCTGTAGGTGTAGGCTGGTTGCTTGACAATGAGAAAATAAATGAACAACATATTTTCCCACCATCTTCACACCTGCTACACTCCTACACTTGTGAAATAACATGGCAGGCAAGCATTTTCCAAAGAGAAAAGTGCAACTCCTGTTGCACTTGGAACACTAGTTGATTTTCCGCATGTATGCTGTCATTTATTAGACTGAATGTAGACTGTCATTTGATCATATTTCCACACAGTTCTTGTTCAGAAGGTTCTAGGCATTTTAGGGACATTAAAATGTCTATTCAAGACGTATCAGTTTTACCTGAAAAGGGGTTTAGGCATTAAAGCCTTTTTCTAAGTTTGCTTTATATTTTCATAAATTGAATTATATTGTTTGAAGGCCAAGTCCCCATATACCCAAACCAACAGCTGCTGTGCTCATGATACAGGAGTCTCTCAGAAAATATGGAACAGGAGTGTAAAAAAAAGATGGTGATGGTTCATTTCAGTTACGTCAACAGCATGTTTATTCCTGCTGAATGGATGCCATCGCAGCATAGGACAAACTACCAAACATTCGAATGGTTATGAATGCAGATCAAGTAAAATGTAGGTTTATATATTGTGGCCTCATTATAACACATGTAAATGTCAGAATATTGAAAAATAGTTATACTATATTGCTTTTTGAAAATAAATATAAAAAAGAATACTATACTGTAGTAGTACTTACACCACACACATGTGTGCTTACTTGTTTAGCCTTGGCATTTCTCACATGGCCGTGGTGTTGTGATGGTGATTGATATAAGTGAGGAAAATATAGTGGAGGACCAGAAAAAAGGCAAAGTTAGCTGTTTTCACATTTTCTGTTGATACTCCGGTGTCAGCAGCGGCAGCCACACTCAGCAGGTGAACTACAGATTTACTGATGCAGGGTTACTGGATTTCTCCCAGAAGACAGCAGCAATATTAATCACATCACGCAACCACACAGCAGCAATGAATCAAAATAAGACTCAAATAAATCATGTATATTTAAAATAAGACACAGTGAATGATATGACAAATAACTGACCTAGGTTTAATTTGCGTAACCTTTCATGTAAGTATTTTTGACTAATCATTTTGCACTCATTACCACAAAGACGAGAACACAGATTGAGAACAGAAAACATGAAAATCAGCGTTCCTTTGCATGTCGGTCGAAGCGGAATGACAATCCTTCCGGGGCTTTCATTATCTGCTGACAAATATGTCTTTTCCTGTCTGACTGATGGATCATTGCGAGCGAAAAGACAGAGTGAACTGGAGGTTGTAGAGAGAGTGATGACTTTTAAAGGATCATAAAGCACCTGTAGGGGACAGCTCTGTAAAGGATTATTCAAAAGTGTTTTAATTTATTGGGTAATTCTAAGGGAAGGGCTCTCCTTATCAATGAAATGACTTCAGTCTGAATGTGAGTGCTATGACATTTAATTTGGTTCCCCCAGAGCTCCTAGTTTCAAATAACAGCAGTAGCATAACTATCAAATGGAAGACTTTATGAGCAATATCACATCATCCTCAGCTGAAACTGACACACATTTTAAAATGATTTGTCAAATAGCACATATTGCTTTGTTGCCTAACTTTCATCATTGGTCACCTATCCTGTCCTCCAGCCATTATTAATTAGGTCTAGTGCTTCATCTCAGCCAGTAATATCCATTAAAAGAGATGAATTATTTAGAAGGTCATGGATGTTAGTAAATAACAATCTTTGGTAGCTGTTTCTCTTCAGTAATGACCATCACATACTTTAATGGTAAAGCAGGGATATTGACTTTGATACAAAATGTGAAGTGATATTTTCTGGCATAGTAGAGAGTGGGGTTCATGTGGAGTAGAATGCTGAAGCTTTCCAAACTGCACAACAGACAAAATACTCAAAAACTACCTTTTATGGTAGCTCTCCTCTCAGCACAACACACAGCAAAAGACCATACATACACATTCAACATTTTTCAAGTGAAAGCAAAAACAGTAACAACCTTTTTATTCTGACCCATCAGCTCCCCTATGGCAGCCTTCACTTTGAGTTTGTATTTCAGCAGTGGGGGAAAACCGCTTGCATTGAGATAGTGTAGACCGTGATAGAGTGGCTGTAGTGATGGGACATCTGCCTTCAACAATTATAGGATATTTTCTTTGTCCTGAAATAAGGGGATTTTATAAGTTGTCATGAATTTTTTTTCAAATGTTTATATTATCCTTATCTGGCAGCGCATAACACAAAGTCCAAATCTCACCCTAAATGTAAATATGTATTTCAAGAAATGTATTATATGTGTTGGCAACTATAAAATCACCTTGCTACAGTCACAGATTGACTTGTTGGCTCAGGATATTTGTGCTTTAATGTTACGTCCATCTAACAATATATACGTTTTGGGTATATGCTTGAACTAATTAGCTAGTTACCACAGAGGAAAACCACAGCTACAATTGAAAATACAAGCAGTTCCAATTGTCATTTATCATTATGGGTGGCACTTGTATCTTTTGTGATCTACATTCATCCTAAAATCCAACATTACTATAGCCTATGCATTCGGACAAACAGCCATATTGGATGTAACTGTGTCAAGGTAGCTAGCAATTATAGTGATTAGCTAGGGTTTTACATCACACAAACAATGATAACACTGAATATGAATGTGAATGAAGAGGCTATACTATTTTTTTTTTAAGGAATCAAATCAATATAATTGTGTTTGTGCAAGTTAGCATGTTGCTGTTGCCTAGCATTGCTTTTAGTTTTGTTGGTGAGTTATACTTCGATAAAAATTAAAACTAGAGAAAGTACTGACAATGTTGTTATATTCCTGACTCAAACTTGCACTTTGCATGACCCTGTATTATTTGTGTGCCTTAAACTGCATGCTCCAAAGATGCAGGGGAAGAAACAACACATTGGGAGATGGGGTGACGTATCTCGAGAACATGGCAACTGTCATCATCTTCCTCCCAAACTCTGTCACTATGGCGCTGTATAGCTCCTATCTCGTTAATATTTGATAATCTATCCATCAATCAGATGTTAAAAGGAAGCACTTCCCTCCCTGTGATGTTATGTTTAATGTGTCTTTAGTGTCATAACTGCCTTCAGTCTGTGAGTGACAGTGACCTTGCCACAGTAGAGACAAGTGAAACACCACTAAGAATGAGAATGTCCATTAAAGGCCTAACTAGTGAAGGACAGATGACACCTCGGTGAAGGAGAACTTTGGTGGATACATGCACTAAATACATGGTGACAGGATCTCCTCCTAGAGCTATGCAGGGGCAAAGGTTGAATTATTTTCCATTAATGGAGGTTGTTTCCCTTACCGACATTTCACCTGTCTTGTCTGCTTTCTGCTAATCGGTGGCTTGTCTTCTCGTGTGACAGACAATAAGAAAATATATTGACTCTGATAAGTAAGCACTTTTATGGGTTGTTGACTATGGCTGCATTTTAAATTGAAAACCTTTTCCTGAGTGAGATGTCAAATTTTAAGTGTGTGATGCATTCCAACTGCATAGCATTTAGATTTTTTGTACGCAATGTAAATTAACTGTGTACACTCAACCGCCTTGAAAATGTATTGCAACTTTTCAGACTAGCCATTGGTGGACTGCTATGCAGACAGTTTAAATAATTAAATGTTGGATGAATTATGAATGATGGCAAGTGACGTTAAGGTACAGTCAAGAGGAAAAGTGCGAGAGCTCATATGTAAAATGTACTGTAAGAACACATTTCCAAATATTATTTCCCATAAAAATAATACTGTAAAATATGAAATTGAGTGGAGGAGGTAATATTGATTGACTTATGATAAACAACTTTCATTCTACAGTCACTTGTACCAGTAACGTCATGATGAAAACACTCATGTGATAAAGAGAAGACGTATTGCTCGAGTTTAGTTCAGTGTCATTAATCATTATTAAGTCAGTATGCACTACATACAGTTTGAAAATGTAGATGGAAAAACATCTCTATGAAATTCCAACACAGCTTGAGTCTGACACATAGCCGAGAGAATTAACCTCTGTTCATCTTTGAGCGATTATATCATCTCTTGTATTAAGAAACCCTTTAAGACAGTAAAAATAGACATTAAAACATGAAGCTGGTGCAGCACTTGTTGTTCTTCTAAAGACAACATTTCTCTCTACGATCAAATGGCCATGAAGCATCTTAATGCCCAATGTTAAGGCCCTATGTTCAGTTTTAGTGTGTTCATTGTAATTGGCAATACAAAGCTGATGAATAGAGAACATGTTTAATCATGTAGCATGGGCATTATTAAATAAACAGTAAAACTTAAACATTTGTATTTCTGAATTGACTGCTCACCATTAGTAATTCAGTTATACAGTATACTGTTGGATCAGACAATCTTAAAAACAATGATTAGCCTGTCACATCTGATGACACTAATCAAAACAATGTTCTTGTATACCTTTATCAATATGAGTAGACATAATTTAGACATAACTAGGTCTCTATTTTCAGGCTCACAATGCATTTTCTCTGCACAGCCTTCAACCCTTAGAGATCTCAGAGAGATGAGTGGAGTCTCTCAAAGAAACATCAGCATCAGCGCAGCGGGTTGGGAATGCCGGGGGGCAGAGACTGACAAGAGCAACACGCCCCAGAGCTTGTGGGATAAAAGAGAATGGGAATTAATGAGCTTGTTGCTGCCGTTCCTGCAAATACTGAGCTCGCACAATGTGTGTGTTTTCTTTGTGCGCCCCAACTCTTGCTGCCTCGTAAAGATCAGCAATGACTGAGGAGGTCATTGGTTGACTAGTAAACAAAGTCAAATCATATGCTTCAATGCAATGTTATAATTCGTTTTTAGGGTGACTTTGCAACATCTGTCCAGGGACTACAGATGAAAATCTGCCTCTTTGCCTGGCACATTTACAGCAATGTAATGTCCCTGTTGAATAAACCAATACAGATATAAATAGATCTTTCAAAGAACAAATTGAAAACAGGTGAATACATTCACTTTACATTAAGTTGTTTTACCAGGGCAAGAATAAAACCTGTAGTGCTATCATGTATAATCAATAGTAACTCTGCATTGTATTTACCTTATAGCAAGTTTAGCATTTAAATGCAGGCCTGTTTGTTTCCAGTGAGCTCTGCAAAATCCCACTTGGTGTTTTTCCACAATATAAAGTGATTTTCAACTCTAGCCATATGTCATCCAATCTTTTACTGTAGCAAACAAGCAGGCTATAAACATTGGCAAAAGGAAAAATGAAGGGGCTTTTTGTAATTATGCCTGGAGATTCTATACGCTTGAAGATAATTACATAATTAATCCCCGATTTCTGTCAAGTGGGCTCGACTTGCGTCTCTCTGTCATTGCCTACACTTTCAAGTTCAGAAAGACATTAGCCCTGCATCAAAAGGAAAAGCAGACCTTTCATTTATCTTTACTGTATGAAGCCACTGCGTTGGCACAGCAGACCCAAAAAACACAGGGTTGAGTAGTCAAAAAGTTGAACATTGCTCAACTTGCCAGAATGAAATATAATGTTTGGCTGGTGCTGCATTGGCCAATTAAATATATTTAAGCTTCATGTGCCCGTTAGATTACTATATGTTGATTACTCACTTTGTAAAGGAGTAATTAGGCAGATAATACAATTACTGATAATTGCTGCGATAACCTTTTTCAAGCCTGCTTCATAGTTATATAAACTACAGTTCACTTTTTTTATGTGAACCCTAAAAAAACTGCCTTTCTGCGGATTGTCTTTACTCTTCTCCTTTGCACCTAAAACAAAATGTTCTTTTAGGAGAATACTCCCAGGAATTTCAGTGGGGAGTGACGTAATTTATTGGTACATGAAAAAAACGTTATCCTTTCAGTAATCCATATAAATAATGTTGTTTTTGTCATTGCAAATTCATTGATTTTAATTGTGTTTTTTGGGACGGACATAATCTGGCTTTACTTTTTCAATAAAACATTCATCATTTGTTCATCTGGGCTACAGCATGTCTATGGTGCATGCCATGCTTATTATACACACGGACATCATTGTCGAATGCTGTTTGAATCATGTCATTGCATAGCCATAACTTTGGGCTTGGATAAAACCTTATGAATCCTCATTGTAAAATAAAAAAGGAAGCATTTGAAGTAGGGCTGCTCGATTATGGCAAAAATCATAATCTCGATTATTTGGGTCAATAATTGTAATTATTAAATGTGATTATTCATTGACTTTGAAAACATCCATTTATTGGAGAAAAAAATGTGAACAGTATGTTTTTAACAGTTGATTACCCTGAACTTTAAGTATAATTCAACTGAAAAAGCCAAATAATAAGTAATAATAATAAAAAAATAATCGTTTTATTTAGAATACATTGTTTTCGTAATCGTTGCAAGCCATAATCGTTATCGCGATTAAAATACGATTAATTGAGCAGCCCTAATTTGAAGTAATTTGAGGTTGTAAATATTGGATGCTGTACATTCAATTTGTGGATTATTTCACGGAACACTGGTAATCCTATCTGACTTTACGATCGAGCTGTTAAAGAAATACTGAGTTTACTTACTTTACTTTAAATGGCAATTCAATATCTGTGAGTCTTGTATTTTGAAATAATATTGGTGTTGATTTTTTGGGTGTTTTTAGGTGTATTGGTAATAAGTAAGAAGTGAAAAGTTTGGAGCCGGTGAAATATGTGAGTTTTAATACACATCCGATCTTGACCTACTATTGTTCATTGAAAAATAAAAAATCTGAAATTAGTAATGTTTAAACTAAACTGTATAACCGAAATAATGAATGTTTCTACAGTGAGACACATGGAGAAAAAGTATGAAGATACATCCTGGAGCATGAGGTGCTATGCTGTGAAGTGCAGCCTGGAAATAAAGCACAATGCTGCTAACACTAAACTAACAGAAGGAGCATGTAGTTGAGCACGTGGTAAGTACAGATGTTTAATGCTTAAGAACATCCAATAAGAAATGTAACATAAGAGTGAACCCAACAAAATAATATTACACTTCCTTGACTTTGCTAGAATAAATGAAAACAACATCAGGGGAAAGGCTGGTTGAATTTAGCGTAGCGATTTAGTATTATCCGAAAGCATGTGATAACAGAGCGATTAGCACAATAATCATCTTAGATTATCCAATAATGAAAGGGCACCACTCAGTGTGACAGAGCAATCAAATGTGTTAGAGTAAAATGCAATTGTGACTTTATAGAGCATGTGTCATTTTATGAATATAACTTAATCTTACTGGTAAAACAAATTATAAATAAAGTCATTTTAACATGAATGTCAACCCTGGTCAAAACTAAACTAATGTTGGTATTTAAAAGCTGCTTGTCTAAAACATACATCCCGAGGGAGACTCAGTAAATGGAAGAGAAACATTTTTTCATTATTAATTAGAATATCACATAGAGAAACCTAATTGTGTGTGATTTGGTTGGAGAAAGTTCAGAGATACAGTAGTTTAGAGAGATTGTATAGCTTTGTGAAGTGCATAAGTGTTCACAAAGAAGTATGACCAAATGAAGATACCGCAGCTTATCGGTACTGGTAATGACCCATTGGGTACCAATTGAGCACCAGTTCTCCAAACTCATCTCTGAAAACAGCAGTATGTACAATACAAATACAAATACAAGTTTTAGATGTCTTTTTTTACGATTTACTTTATGTACCACTATACTGTTATCGAAAAAGAGCCACAATTATTTTTATTTGGTTAATTGATCAGTCTGATGATTTGGTAATGCAAACCAAAAGGTTGCTTGCTACACTCTAAAAGCAAATGCCTTGGCTCAACAAAGAAAATCAACGCAACAGTTTGCATCAATGTTTATTGAGTTAAAACTCCCATGTCATGCTTTTCCAGTTATTACCCATCCCCTTGTGTGTTATGAAGGTTTTTCTGCATGTAAACGGTCTGCAGAGTCAAAACCCTTAAAGTACACCCTGTAGCGAGTAAAACTCTAACACAGAAAATACCTCCCCAAAACGCCTCGTTGGTGAAACGTCATCATCCATTTGATTATTCCGGGTACGTGCTTACGAAAGCACGTACCCGGAACTAAATGGGCCAATCCGTGGATTGGACTTCGAATGAAATTGTCTTAAAGCAACAAACTTATTTGAGTTAGGGGAGAAGGCTTTTCCTCTACAATCAGAAGTGTTTTTAATTACCACTTACTTAATAATTGGTAGCATAAACACAAGTTTTTAAGTTGATTACTCAAAAGAATAAGTTGTTTTGACTAGTTTTACCGTATGATTTATAAGGAATTTTAAGTATGTACTTAATTACCATCATTATGAACAGAAGTTTTTAAGTTGACAACCATTTATAATTTAAGTTGCTCCAAATATATTGTATTCAATAGTTTTTTTCTTAGCTTTTCACGTTTTTGCCTTTCAAGA
>NW_011343928.1:0-6859 GCF_000735185.1 Notothenia coriiceps
AAATGTATTTATTATAAACGTTAGTCCTTAACATCTATCACTGTGTATATCACCATTCAAACACCTTTTAAAAGTTGAACAAACACACAGCTCATTAAAGACTGTGAAATGTTGACTTTGTTTGATCATTTCAGTAAAAACTAACGTTCATATTTGTCTTTTTGATTATAATACTGATGAACGTTCAAAACAAAGCACTTTGGCAACTTACCACATACGTTTTAAAAAGCTTAATAAGCACCGTAACTTTCATGATGTCATTTCTCGGTCATAATCGGTTGTTTCCGTGAACGGCCGACTGTTGTGTGACGGCAAATGCTGCGGCTGCAAGGCATTGTGGGGCAGTATTTTCTCCTTTCGGTGAGGGAGGTCCAGTGGTTCCTAAACTAAGCTAATCGTGGCTACCACTGAGGGACTACTGGGTCATTTCACTCCGTTAGGAAGATTCCTAAGCTAAATGGACTATTCGACTTCAGCCCTGGTTTCTCCAAAATTACCTACCCCACCTTTAACATAGAGATGTCTGCCTTCGCTCCAATATAATGGAACCAGATGGCTCACTGCTTGTAGTGCCCAATGCCTCAAAAATATACATTTGAAACACTCAACAACAATGTCTCTTTCAAGGATTCTGAATCTGGTTCGAAAAGATAATCCACACAACTTGAAGTGAGCAGTTTCATGTAGGAACTATTTTTCTTTCTACCGAACCACACCCACAGATTGTATCACATGCGTAGAAGGAAAATATTTGTATTTTTTATTTCGAGGTGAACTGTCCCTTTAAGGAGGTAGAATATTTATATAAGAATCGACATAGGACAAACATTTTTAAATGTAACTTAGCTGTAAAGAAACCCAGAAACAGACACAATGTAGTAAAGCATGACTCATGGTTTTAAACATCTGTGCATCACCAGATGATGAAGGGGACAGGAAGTGCTTTTCATTTGCCTTTCAATATGTTGACCTTTACTTCGAAACATCTGTAAAGGTATCCAGGTTTTGTAAAGAATGAAACCAGCTTAAAAGGAAGATCAATCCTTAGTGGTTGATTAATGTCTGTCTGGCCGTGAACCTTCATCAGGTAGTGATCCAGCGGTAGAGAGCCACTGACCAGGAGCCTGACTCTCATGAAACAGAGCCAGAGCTGCAGCATCCATCACTGGTGTGGAGGGGACCGTCCCGCCTGCAGGACCACCTTCAGAAGTAGGTCATGCTCAGGCTGTCGGCCTCCATTAGCGTCAGCGGCCGAGCAGCATATAGGCCGCAGCTCCATTTGATGATGTCATGTGATGCTGTATAGTGAAGCTCCACCATTCACAGCTCTGTGATTGGTCGGCATGAGTCTGGGCTCATTAAAGAGGGAAAACTTATGAATGGACTGTTTATTTTTCTTTCTAAAGAGGGGCTGAACAAAGAGAAGTCCCAAATATAGATGTTTACTCAGGAGTCACAGAGACCCTATCACTGCTATGTTTGTGTGTGTACATTCTCACAGTCATTAGTTCCAGTTTGCATAACTTTTTATGTAGTCTTACGAAAAAGAGACAACAATATATCCCATTAAAATACTACAAATGTTTGTTTTTGTAGAAGAACCAAACAAAACAAAAGCGTCTGT
The DNA here is from genome assembly GCF_000735185.1 of Notothenia coriiceps. Taxonomy (NCBI): domain Eukaryota; kingdom Metazoa; phylum Chordata; class Actinopteri; order Perciformes; family Nototheniidae; genus Notothenia; species Notothenia coriiceps. Next base: position 1,625 of record NW_011343928.1, read on the forward strand.
TAAAGAGTTGGTTTTTCCCAAAGTAAGAAATATCATAATATCATGATGTTTTGCATGGCAATATTGTATTGATGCAAAGAGGTCAAGTATCAATCTTTTATTGTATTCATTATTAATAATTGCAAATACAATTTCATTTTTATGGTAACAATCGTTTTGTGCAGTTTTTACCTGATGAGGTCAGGGGGATTGGCAGGAAGTTAGTCAAAAAATAGATGGAGACGTGGGGAAAGAAATCAGAGAGCTGCCAAAACGTTATCTTATTAGATAAAAACAGAAGTTAGCAAACTACATGATTTGCAGTTGAACAGAAGGTAAAATATTGGAATATACGGAAATGTATTATATCGCAATCATTTGTGACTTTAGTGCCCTGATCAAATCGGATCTTGAGCCTCTGCTAGTCAAACCCACAGCTTCTGTATGATGAAAAAAGTATGGGTTTTATTTGGAATCTGTTTCGGTTTTGTGGAGAGATGTTGCAGCTTCAAATATGGGAATGTCAGTTTCAGAGCTGTGAAATTAAATGAATTTGGCCCTTATAGATCTAATGTGGCAGCAGATATTTCAGAGACAGATATCTCAAACCAAAGCTGTCAGCAGGGACAGACACCATGGAGGAACGTGAGAAAATGTGTTGTACTTGCCTTCACCAAGAGTTTAGTAATCTCCCCCTCAATAAAGCTGGTGGCTGGTGTGTGACTGCCACATGCCACTCTTAAAGTCAGTTTGAAAAAACACACAGGATATTACACACACACACACACACACACACACACACACACACACACACACACACACACACACACACACACACACACCTGGTATTTGTAGCTCTGACTTAAAAGGCTGGTGCTGGAAGACGGATATTTACACATACCAGACATTCTTAAAATATCCCCTGTGTTTGTGTGGGGGGGGGGGTATCAGTATTCATTTAGAAACACGGCCGGAAACAAAGAGGAGAAACAAATACAAATACAAATAGAGCATAAACATTGAGAAGCATCAAAATGTGACTTTAATGAATTCACTGCCACCCTGGTCGTCTCACGCATCGACTACTACCTCTTCTCTTTGGTCTCCTTCTCAAGTCTGTCCACAAACTTCACCTGGTCCAGAACCGCCCACACCATCAGCGGCCCCCCTAGATACTGTATACAAGGCTCACTCCTCTGCACCTCTCCCACCTCGTGCATTTCAACAATGCAAAATATTGTAACCAAAAGTCTGAAAAGTAAAAGTCTTCATCGGGCAGTAAATGTCCCGTTAGTGTTTAACTTTTACATCTGGTGTTTCTGGATTCATGACTGCTGCATTCATGTATGTTTCATTTGACCTCTGTATTTGTTTAAGGTTGTGCTCATTGTAACTCCTTTATATGCTGTTGGGTAGTTTATTCATCACATTTGATTATATCCTAATGTTTGTGGCGTCACTGTCCGGTGAGAAAAACGTACCTTCAGCTTTGTGACGTCACTTATGTTTTCAGATGATCGGGTGTCTCATAACATAAAGGAACACTTCATCCTTCAGTTCATCAAAAACATTCAACACATCTTGAAATTCATCAAGTTCACTGGATAGGAAGGGAAAACAAGATCGTCATTTGTAAAGTAGCTAAGTATAAAGTACAATATTGACCACTGGGAGTAGAAAGGAAGCATAAAGTTACTTCACATGGAAACTCCAGCGAAGTACTTCAAGAACTGTCAGTATATATACATGTCGGGAACAAAGCCCAGACAAGTGGAACAGTATCATGTCCATGGCCTGAAGCAACTCTGATCAAAGGGTCACTTAGTGTTCATGTGTCATCATTAAAGATGGCAGTTTATTGTGTTTCAATTGATTTTCTCTTTTGAGACAATTTACATGTAAGCATTCAGAATCTTCCATACTAATAATGGGATGAATGATAGGAAAGAGTGGACCTTAGTGTTGGTCATTACTTTACACCGTGTCACCAGCACAGTGAATCACACACCTGCCCTCAGAGCAGCTCACCTGGATGTGTCCGGACTGGAGAGAGTTCTTAGAGATCCAACTAGTGTTGGACAATATGATGAGGGCATTGGAGGGGAAACATCAATGGCATACTATGGTTTAGTTTTTATACTTTTTTATTAACAATGTCATTATGTACTTTCAGTGTACAATTATCAGCATTGTTATGCAATATGCTGCGCAAAATATATTACAAACACAACTCCCCTATTCTTTATCAAACAAGGTGCAGCTGCTAAAACCTTAGCACTCCTGTTGCTTGCAACATGGCAAAATCAATCCATGTATATTCTTTGGTTGTCTGATATAGATCTGTTGGGTACAGGTGTCACAATATCATCTTGGAGAGTAGTTGAAAATTCACGGACACAATTATGAAGGCTTAGTTTGCTACATGTTTCTATCTCTGAACTAACCTGTACATTTAGAGTCTTCAAAGAGTTCCCACAGTAAGGCACTTTTTCAACCAGTCTAAAGCCAACTAAGGTATTTTATTCATGGGAATATTACTCAACTGACTGCAAAATAAAAACACTTTAATCTGACACCCACTTCTCATTGGGGGTCCTTTTCCCATGTGTCATTAATCCCATAATTACAGTAAATAAAAACCTCCATGCAGGAGCAGTGCGGAGGTGGGGTCATAAGCACACAGAAAACGTTCAACCTTCATTTTTAACCATAGCCCTTTTCTAAAGCATAATTGTACACAACTATATATAAATCATTTAACCTTTGCATACATTTAACAGACTTTCTCCCAAGTTTAAACTATACCCATAGCCCACAACATTTACTTTCATGCATGTGAACATTTTTTGTAAAAAAATAAAGAAATAGAGAAGGATATTTAACAAAGTGATCCCTGATGCTTGCGTCTGATTGGAGCAGCTCAGTTGTACATGGTCATGTGGAGCCACTGGAACCAATCAGAGAAGAGAAAACATTTAGTCCAACACATCTGCTTTAATGATGACACAATCTTTACAGTTGATGTGTCTCCTGCCTCAAAGCTCGACAGGGTTCAGTCACATATCGGAGAGGACTACTCTTTATACACTCTGTATTAGCTTGTAGAGAGTCCTCTTAACATAGACCTTATTTGTGTGGAGGTTTGACGGTACATTTCAAATGAAACTGACTGACAGTGCAAAGGACAAAAAGAGACAAACAGCAACATTTCAATAAGAATATAACAACCAGAAAAACACCCCATTTCTACAGATTTTTTAATTTTGTTCTTTATTTTTTTGTCTTTGCTTGTTTATCAACATCTTTATTGTACGATTGATTGCTATTTTTGAGTCAGTAAAAAAGATTGAACTGTTAACTGAGCAAAATGCAATATAAATACTGTGTGAACCCAAATAAAGCGTTTAACATTATAACACAGTTAGCTTAGCATCAACATGTGTGCAGATTCAAGAGGAACAGCTTCCTGTTTCACTCAAGTATAGAATAATGTCTCTAACAAGCTGGAAGAGGAACAGAAAGAGAATGTTAGTGGATGCACTGTGTGAATATCAGCTGGACATGTGACTGACAGATTACAGTTTAACACTCAGTCTAACACTGAGTGCAGATTCAGTTCAATATTCAGACTCATTTGCACATTGGTGGTTCAGTAATGATCGATGGTCACGTAGCTTCTTGGAACTAGAAAACAAGTCCAAATATTTGTCATCAGTATTCTTCCCTGTCGTACATTGTGGGGACATAAACTAAATGTACATTTGAATCTTTTAATTATTTTTCTATTTCAGATGTAAATAACGTATTTGTCTGAATTATCATTGGGTATTTGATTTACAATCACATTGTAGCTTATATCTATTGTGGGATTTTCCTTCACTATATGATTTGTTCCTGTTGCATATTAAGCCCTTTTTCTTGTTTGTTAAAGGTACAAAGTCAGAGCAGATGAAGGGGGAGGAGTGTGTTGTTCCTACCTGTCTGTAGCTGATGGATATGTTGCCTATCCCCACCATGTCGTACCCTTGGAATTTATCTGCAGAAGAGAAGAAATGTGAAGAAGTGAGAAACAGTTGAACTGCGCTTTCAATTCAATTAAATCTTTATTTCAGACTCAAGGTCCATATCACATACAAAATGAAAAGATAAACATCAATAAATAAGATTAAAAAAATAAACACAAAACAAATAAAAACAAACAGATAAAAAACATAAAATCAGTCCAATCACAGCTAGCCACACATGCTCACTGTCTGTATAGGCTATTGCGCCAATGTCTCCAAATCATGGAAGAGAACCGAGTAGAACTCTTCACAGGGTTAATTAAAATCGAGATAACATGATTGTCTGAGTCTTCTAGGTGACACATGAATTTGTACATTAACTTTCTTAAAAGGGCTTGACAAGTAGGTACCCCCAAGTTAACAAACAGCTGGCTGGCACTGTGCCATCTTGGTACCCTCAGCAGCAACCGTAAAGCATCATTGTATGCAACTTTTAGTTTTTGTATGCTTCTAGCCTTGTAGTTACTCCACAGGTGAGCCGTGTACAATGGTGTACAGATTAAAGCTTTCAAAAGTGATACCTTGACATCTACAGAGCACTTGTGAAATGTCCGCATGAATATGTTTGCCTGGGCATACAGTTTGCATCGTTGTCTATGGATGTCTTTTTCATCTGTGAGATCAACAGAAATATAATGACCAAGGTACTTCATCTCACTGCACACAAGTAGAATGTTGCTACTGAGAATACAATTAGGAAATACAGCCTTTTTATCCTCTTTATTTCGCACAATCATGATGCTACTCTTGTTGGCGTTATACTTAATATTAAAGTCAATGCCATACTGGGAACAAGTCCTCAGAAGCTGTTGAAAAGATGATTAAATCATCAGCATACATAAGGTGGTTGACAACAGTAGCACCGATGACACAGCCAGTTTTACAAAAGTTTCAGTTTCCTAGACAGATCATCCATGTACAGATTAAACAACAAAGGAGATCAAATCCCACCTTGCTTGACCCCATTACCAACATCAAAATGTTCGGACACAGTATTGCCCCACTTCACCTGCATAGTCTGATGTGCATACCAGAAGGCTAAGATCCTTATTATTACTTGGGTACCCTTCTCAAATGCCCTGAAACATCAATAAAACACAGAAACATGGTGGAATTATGGCTTCTATATTTTGCTATAATGTCTTTTAAAGCAAAAATACACATATCTGCGCCATGTTTTCTTTAAAACCAA
>NW_011343929.1:0-1271 GCF_000735185.1 Notothenia coriiceps
TTGTAAAGCGACCTTCTTCAACATCTCACTCTTTGGAAAAGGTGGTGAGAATCGATATTTCAATTGTTCAGAATAATAATGGATTATATTTGAATGGTTTTATTTTGTGAGAAATCTGAATCTGTGATGTAACCAGTAACATCCCTCTGTGAAGTTGCTGTAGTAGAAGTACACTGCTAGTTAGTCTACAGATGAGTTTCATATTTCAAGTGCTTTGGGAGCTTCATGTTAGTTACTTCGGGGAACATTTACTTGGAATAGAAACTTAATTCAATATTTTCCGTATCTACACTTTCTAATAAATATAGCTGTTTGGGGCCCGGGCAGTAGCCTACCGTTCCAGGTTTGACATTGTCTCAAAGAGAAAGCTGCAAGCGGAACACAGAGCGAGTCTTCAGACATGTTTTAAACGGGCACTGCACTAGTTCGTATAATGAATTATTCTGTCTGTAATTTGAAAAATAACAAATCGTAAAATAGGTAGAGCTTTAAAAAGTTGTTAAATCAAACCTACGTACTTGTTCACGATACTTTTAGAAATGACCTAAAGGTAAACATTTGTGGCAGTTCTAGTGTAGGTTCTACGTGTATCAAATGCCCTTGTTTATACTTTCTTTGTGAACCACACATCGGACTGACCTGTGTGTCTCTTGTAGTGTTTCAGCATGTTGACCTTCTGGGCGAACTTGCGGCTGCACTCCTTGCACTCGTACTCCTTGATGCCCTTGTGGAGCTTCATGTGGTGCCTCAGAGCGTGCTTAGTCTTCATGCCTGCAGCAGAAAAGACCCTCTTTATGATGATCCTAACAGTGCTGTGTTTCTGCACAGGGAGAGAAGGTAACACGGCGATGGAGCTCACCTTTCCCACACTCTGCACACAGGAAGTCCCGGATGTCGTCGTGCACCCTAAGGTGCTCCTTCAGCATGTCCTTCCTTGCGAATGACTTGTCACACTTATCACAGCCGTGGCTCTTCACCCCTGGAAGAATAACATGGCACATATATATATAATCACTGCTTCTATTTCCATCTACAACAACCCATAGATGTGAGAGGCAATCCAATTAACTATTTCATTAATGTCCATTTTAATGCACTAAAAATAAAACACAAACAAATCAAATAGAAGCTAAGGTGTAGCTCACAGCTTACTCACCATCCCCATGGCAACATTATACTTTATGCTTACATCCCGCAGAGCCTTATCAGAATGGGTCAATACAAGCACATATATATATATATATATATATATATATATATATATATATATA
>NW_011343930.1:0-2619 GCF_000735185.1 Notothenia coriiceps
TAGTGTCTCCACTTTAAAGAGTCCTCTCCTGCTGATGTTCAGGTGTATATCAGTATGTAGTGTCTCTACTTTAAAGAGTCCTCTCCTGCTGATGTTCAGGTGTATATCAGTATGTAGTGTCTCTACTTTAAAGAGTCCTCTCCTGCTGATGTTCAGGTGTATATCAGTATGTAGTGTCTCTACTTTAAAGAGTCCTCTCCTGCTGATGTTCAGGTGTATATCAGTATGTAGTGTCTCTACTTTAAAGAGTCCTCTCCTGCTGATGTTCAGGTGTATATCAGTATGTAGTGTCTCTACTTTAAAGAGTCCTCTCCTGCTGATGTTCAGGTGTATATCAGTATGTAGTGTCTCTACTTTAAAGAGTCCTCTCCTGCTGATGTTCAGGTGTATATCAGTATGTAGTGTCTCTACTGGGACATGTCTCCATGCTTTAATGTTCAAAAAGCTCTTTATTGTTCTCATACTGCCTGTGAGCCCAGTCTTTCAACCGCTTAGATACCACGTACAATGTGTTAGTGCTAGCCAATAGAAGTGCAAGTGTTATATAGTGATGTCACTATGTTAACAAACTACAGGAAAGGGAATTCCCCCAGAAACCAGAATATTGTGCTTTTAAATGAACATCTTTGACTTTTGGAGTAATTAAATAAGACAACTTGGACTTCAAAGACCAAATGAATTGTGTTATCTAGAAAATAATCCACAGGTGAATCAATTATTCAAATATCAGTAAGAACTAGTTCGTTTTGGATAGACCTGACATTAGGGTAAAGCACATGTTGTACCTCTAGGCTGTTGGAAACATACAAAATGTCCTTTGCATGTGTTTCTGTAATGAAACCCTTCCAGTTCAGAGAGTTGTTATTTGACACAGAGGCTGTATTTCATCAGATGAGCCTCACTTTGACACAAAGCCGTTCTGAGACAGACAAAGACCCGAGAAAAACCTGCTGGAGGAGGGGAATCTTGTTTTCAGGCAAAGATTGCACGTTATTATCAAATTGCACCTCAGACACATAAATTGCACACATCACCGCAGCCTGCCGTTTCCCCTCCGCTGTTCACCTCATGACAAACGACTGATTCTGGATCAGCTGCAGCCTGTTGGCACTGTGTGGTCGGCACTGAGGGGACGGACGGACGGACGGACTGATCTGAGAGCTGTAACGGCACTGAGTGAAATAAAACGACAAAATATGCTGCTCACATTTACTTAAGATCAACACCCTTCTGACATTTCGCTAGCTACAGTAAACAGGTTTTATTTAAAGAGCACCAACAAGAAAGGATGTGGGTTTTTTACAGGAAGGCAGGGAAACCAGTAAGCAAGGATTTTGAGTTTGAGCTAAAATGTTGTACCTTTCTCTACATCTTTCTCTAAAATCTTGGCAATTGAGGTTCTTAAATTAGAATACTTTTCATATACTATCAAGCCTCTGAGTTTCAGCAAGCAGCTTTTTTAATGATAAGGTGCTCAGAACAGTCATTTTAAATGTGATAGACATATGTAATCCTTTATAAATGCAATGTGTTATCTTCTGCATCTAATTGTCATGTTGTTGGCATTAGACTGCCACAGTGAAAAGTATATCTAAGGCAACAAAACACAATTGCATATATTAATTAAATCTTTAACTTTGAGTTATTTTAAACTTTGATTACAAATGTTGAAGCTAGACCTAATTAGAGTCAATTAAGGGATTCAATTAGATTTGAAAGGAAAGTGAAAACTATTTAAAAATATTAAGTTTTCTATCAAATTAGAAAAATTAGATGAGTTTAAACCAGATTTAAAAATAAATACATGTATCACAAAAATCCATGTTTACTGGAAAATGTCCGTTAGCACTTCTGAGTTTTGTTTTGTCAGGCAATCTGATCCTGGAGCAGATTTAGCACCAGTGTGTTAACAGAGTAGTTCATCTGGGTTTGACTCAGCTGATCCTGAATCAGTGGCTTTCCAATCGGAGGCAAGAAAATGAAAAAAAAAGAGATACATACAGTAAACACATCACAGCTCTCTGGAGATTTCTACTCGAGAGAATACTGCACGGTACAGGGATGAAAAATCGAAAAAAAAAACATTGACATGCTCAACGAGACGGAAACTAAAGGAAAAAATCTCTTAAAGGTCACAGATTATGCAAAATCCATCTCTCCACGTCTCTTCTACATCAACATGTGTCCCCTCTTCTTCATGTCTCTTCTACATCAACATGTGTCCCCTCTTCTTCATGTCTCTTCTACATCAACATGTGTCCCCTCTTCTTCATGTCTCTTCTACATCAACATGTGTCCCCTCTTCTTCATGTCTCTTCTACATCAACATGTGTCCCCTCTTCTTCATGTCTCTTCTACATCAACATGTGTCCCCTCTTCTTCATGTCTCTTCTACATCAACATGTGTCGCCCCTCTTCTTCATGTCTCTTCTACATCAACATGTGTCCCCTCTTCTTCATGTCTCTTCTACATCAACATGTGTCCCCTCTTCTTCATGTCTCTTCTACATCAACATGTGTCCCCTCTTCTTCATGTCTCTTCTACATCAACATGTGTCCCCTCTTCTTCATGTCTCTTCTACATCAACATGTGTCCCCTCTTCTTCATGTCTCTTCTTC
>NW_011343931.1:0-1866 GCF_000735185.1 Notothenia coriiceps
GACAGCCCACACACCTATCAATCATCAAACCGTGGGGTCTTAATTCATTACGTGTTGATTTCTATCAACGGGGGAGTACTTCAGTAAAGTCGACGGGGGGCTAGTGGAGTACTTCGTGACCACAGAGTGTGAACGTTGTGATCAGCTGTTTTAGCGCAGTTCTCCATTGAAGGGGGGGAGTCTCCCTCCGGTTGCTAACAAGTAGCCCAATAAGACGTTAGCCGCCATTAGCCTTGTTGTGTTAACGTGAAGCCAAGCAACAGCAAACTATATGGTTTATAGCTTAGCATTAGCATTAGCTTTTTACCTCTGATGATTGCAGTCACCCTTTAACAACTATAAAAGTGTTGTTAATATGTGGAGATTAACCTGTTGAACAAAACCTGCAAAGATAATACATTTTGCTTCGCCACAGAGCTTATTTTCAGCAATATTACAAAATCCTATTGAAAAGTCATTGACTTTCTGGAGAGGAAGCCCTTTCAAAGCCAATTTCCAGAGTCAGCCTAAAAGACCTCCCTGAACTTCTCTACTGTGTTTCCCGCCTGTTTGATTGTCAGTCCTGGCCTTATTAGTTCTGCCTGATCTCCATTTGCACTGAAACCAGCTGACCTCCTATGCACTTTATTCCCTCATTAGTTCTACTGCCATTTGGTTTTCTGTTGGTCTTTTTTAGATTATTGTATGTTGGTGTTTGTCATGCAACGTGAAGTGAGGTTCAGTTTGCCTTGCCTTGCGTTGCCTTGCCTGGATTACCTGATATAAAAGATTATTTTCTGTTAAGTCTACCCTTCTCCTGAATTTTGTTGACCCTGCTCCACTTCACTGTGACAATATAGTTATAGAAAAATATACACAATATAACAAAAAGACATAAGAACTGACCTTCTCATTTCCCCTGCTCTATGTTATTTCAGAAAGAAGCCTCCATGCTGTTTGCTGTAGCTGCTGACTAAACACTTTCTCTGTGTTTTCCTGTTGTCTTGATAAATATAGCGTTATGTACATTTCCTCTGAACAAATCACATCGTACAGCAAGTGAATTGTCTTATGCACTACTGTAATGCTCTCACTTTCTCTTACCGGAAAACAAATCACCACTTGTTGTTTCTCTCCTCTCTATTTAATGTTGCAATTTTTTTGCAGTTTTACTTGTCAATGTACATTTTTCCAGTGTTGGGACTAACGCGTTACTGTAACGCAACTACTTTTTGCGGTAACTAATAGCGTTACTAGTTACCTATTCCCATTAAGTAACGCCGTTATAGTTACTGTGATTTAAATGGGTGCGTTACTGCGTTACATTATGTGATGTAACTGAACAGAATCTCCCTGCTGATGTCCTCTCACAGTACCATGGAAAAGTGAAAGTAACCAGAGAGGAGTGATGATTGGTTAACGCGGGGTAACATTTCAGGGTAAGCCAATCAGAGACAGAGTTGGGCGGGTCTTGCCATATGGGGAAAATACACACACACGAACACTTGCTAATGCTAACGCACACACACACACACGGCAACGCTCATCACCAGCACACACACACACAATGGCAGATGCAAGTATCAGCGAGAGCAGCAGCGCATTTACAACTTGGAAATATATCCACTATTTTCAATTTGTGGGGATAAAGGACGCAAAAAATCTTACGGTAAAATGTCAACTGTGTGCAGGACAGAAAGCATTGTCCACATCGAAAAACAGCAATGCCAATCTCCTAAGTAATGTACATGGGGCTATACAACTAGTCGCCAAAGACCCCACCGTCTCAACCACCGGCAATGACCCAGATGGAGCAACACCATCTAAACAGCCAAAAAACGATTTTTTTAAATCGCCACATGTCACCTAAACAGATTGATTGCCAGG
>NW_011343932.1:0-6763 GCF_000735185.1 Notothenia coriiceps
GCCCGAGGTTTCTTTAGGGCCTGGTTCGCCGCTCTGGTCGGATTTTACAATGTTCTTTTTCGGCATTTTACAACAGGATTTTCTCCTTTTAGTGTCACAGATCTAATAGATTTTTTTCAAACGTCTAATGTGGTGGTTTTGTCGAAAAATTTAGTTTTAACTCGAAATGTGTGCGAGCAACTGGCAATTGCGTCTTACCAGCTCATCGTTCTACCGGAAGTCCATGATTTTATATATTAACCGACCAAAGTATGTCTTGCACTATGTTTCTTTTTTTTGTGTTGCTTAATTTTTCTCAAACACATAGCAACAGCAAAGTCTAAAAGCTCAGTAGTTGAGCGTAAAGCAGAAAGGTAAATCATAACCGATAATGTGAAAGATTTATGAAGAACAACCAATACTCTCATGATAACACTCTCTCTATGCTAAATGTACGGTATATGCAATGTATGCAGTAGGTATTTACAGAATCTAGACACCTACATGTACAGCCTAGGTTTTGTTATATGGTTGAGTTTCTGTTATTACCATGATCAGGCTATTTTGTGCTTTGGTAAAATACAGATCCACAGTACAAGTGTTTACATTCTTTCATTCACTTTCTGATTGAGTATGCATTGCAATGGTGTGTTACTGAATATTTGTGTTCAACAATCTTCACTATCATGGAAACATGGAAGAAAACATAGGCAGTTCAATTCGACCAATCCCAGTTCTTTAAGTTGGCATGTGGTATTTCCAAAGCCATAACCCTCATATGGTCACACTGTGGTGCCACCAAGATGATGTAACCCTCCCAACCTGGTATACAGTCAGTCCAAGTTATGTTTTCGATTGCCATGTTTTGGCTCCCATGAGCAGTTGGGTTTGTGCATTGCTGAAGGACACCTCAGTAGCCCAGGAGGTAAACTGACATCTCTTCAGCATACAGTCCACACAATGGAAATGTAATTGTTTTTTTCCATGCAGGGCCTTGGACTCTCTGCTTACCAAGCCAAGCTTAGCTACTGCATGCCCACACAGTCAATACAAGGACTATGTGCATGCTCTGTAGCTATGCTCTCAAACCTTTAACATAGAAAGATTGAATCAAGCATCACAGCCGTACCACCAGTGGGCTGGAGGTATCTGAGGGTGGTGTTAGAGGAAGATCATGGGTTCATTGAAATCCTCATGTCAGAGTTCAATGGGCTCATTAGACATTTCTTCTGCAAAAGTGTATAAATGCTGGCCTTGTGTGGGTGCTGGAGGAAAGGTAAGGAGGTCACCAAAAAAAAGTATTTGTCACGTTTACACAACAACTCCAAGACTTTTGTCCTTTAATAAAGTTTTTAATCCTTGTTCGATTACTACTTATTCAAAAGCCTTAAGAGAGTTGTTTGGACACCGTACATTCAAACGGTCACTACTGACCCACTACATCTTCCAGCACAAAGCTGTTGAAGTCAAACAAGGAGGAGAATAAAGAGTTTCAGAATTTAGATTGAGGAAGGTGATTTCAGGACAGCTTGGAATCTGAGATGGTAAACTGATCTCAAAACAAAGGATGTTGGAAAGACTAGACAGTAGTGACTTTTTAAAGAATGCAACACTGTCCACTCTCTTTTTCCTCGTACTGCGAATTGTCCTAACATATAGAAAATGCATCAGACTCAGTGAGCAGGGCTTCTGTGCCTAACGGTTTTTAATCGGACGGTGGATAAATAGGGACTTGATGATTTGATATTTAGCAATAATCATAGGGATCATCTGAGGCTGATGTTATTAGTTTGAGGGATATTTGGTCATAAAACACATTTCTGGAGAATGTCAGAATTTGGCCTGCTGATGGTGGTAGATGTAAGATTACAAAAGTAGTTCTTATTCATCCAAGGAACTCTTTAAATAGCTTAATTGTTGAATGTTTTCATCTCTGTTTTCCAGAGTTTTCTTTTTTGACATACTTTCATAAGTTATAGGATTAATGCATTTATTATAAATGTTATCTTGATTTGTTGCAGTGACATTTACTGAAAGCAAAGCACCCTCAGCAGGTTTCTTCAGTCGGAGAATCTTCGGAGGAAAGATGTTTTCTCAGCCATCTCAGGAATGTCCAACAGGAACCAGCGGGCCAGGATCCCCCTCACCTCTCCTCCACTGGCCCCCGGCCCACAAAGACCTGTGCCGGTCCCCGTCCATCCATCCAGCCTTCCATCCTCTCATACGTCATCCATCCATCCATCCACCTGTCAGGCTGTGGCGGGACCCAGCGCGGCCAACAGACGTGAGCCGCCGTCAGGATGAGACTTCTCTTACGTGGGCCCCTCTCAGAGCTGTCCAAGGGCCCCGTAGGAGCCTGGAGTGCTGCGCCAGCTCAATCTTAGTAGTGGACAAAGTGAAGAGAGCGGGAGCCGTCCCATCAGTCTCCATTATGGGACAGCGTTGTTGCTCCACTGTCGTGTTCCTGTGGTACTCCAAGGGAGAGGCTGTCTCATACATCATCAGGGAACAAAGGGACCGGCCGAGGGGGGGTGGGAGAGGAGGTGGGAGGAGGTGTGTTCTTCCTGCCCCTAAGACAGACAGACACACACACACACACACACACACACACACACACACACACACACACACACACACACACACACACACTCCAACCCCCTCCTCACGTTCCAGAACCATCAACCCTCAACTGGGGGGTGTCCTGCTCAACTTGAGGTTTGTTTTAAGATTATCCTCAAAAAGAAAATTCTCTCACACAGGAAGATAATAGCCAACTGTGCAAGGATGCATGTGAAAACATATCAGCATAGTGTATTAGCCAGCTCATAGAGTCCTATTGTGAACCCGTAAATGTTGAGGACCCCAATGTTAGAAATGTATAGTACAGGTCCCCAGCATATAGGAACTGCCGAATGCTATCTTGCATATCTTGGGCAATTTGCACAATTACCACGAGTTGCATTAATTAGCATTCATTAGCATATGCAGATAAAAGTCATGGAGTGGTTTTGGAGGTTAGTGAGGATGTTGAATTAATTTCTGACATATTCAGGATCAAAAATGTCAAAAGTGGCTATATGTGTAGTCTCGGTGTGCTGATTTTGATGGTGATTTTAAAGTTTTAGGGGACTCGAAACTACCATTCTTTATCCTAACAATGTAATAAATTGATTCAACAAACTCAATATACCTCAAAAACCACACCAAAATCGTCCAAACCGGCCAAGCCATTTTTCTGCTCTTGTCTGCATATGCTTATTAATGCAACTCAAGCTCAATGTTCAAGCTGCCCAACATATGCAAGTTGGCATCTGGCAGTTTCTATGTGCTTAGGACCCGTACTTTGCATTTCTATCATAACACTTTGGGGTACTCAACATCTACGGGTTCAGACTGCTGGCAACTAGACTAGCATGGGGTTAAATGAATACTCTCAGCTGGCCAAATGAGTTGCAGGTATCTCTTCATGGGACATCTGTGCCTCTGTACATGTTGTCGAGGGAGCATCGAACTTATGTGCTGCAAATAAAATGTTTGCTTCAAATGCCCTTACTGAACAAACTGTGTTTTAACCTGTGCTGTAGAACTGTGAGTCATCTATAGTGCATGGCACAGAAATAGTGATAGAGGTTGGCCAAAAACACAACATCGAACAGATTGTGTTACCTGCTGGAGGTTAAGGTGCAAGGATGACCACTATCTGTATGCACCGTGTATTAAGCACTCAGGATGTGTTATTTGAGATAATGTAATCTTATTCATGTGTACAGCATTATCAGGAAAACACAGAATTGGCAGGCCTGTGATTGGGAAGTCTCTGGCTGCTGAATGTGACGTGCAGAACATTAGCATAGCAATGGGAACTCTGCTGTCACTACAGTAGCTCTGATCAGCCCTCCCCCATTAATCACTGACAGTCAAAATCAGGGTACGTCCAAACCAGCCGGCTAAATTCAGCTTCCCATCCATGATTCCTCTCGTAGAAATTCAGCTTTTACAAAACAGTCTGAAGAGTGGATACATCTGGCAACCCTGTCAAAATGCTTTGGTGTACATGAGGAAATCAAATAAGAACATTGTTCTAGAGTTTATGATCATTCATTTGAATACCAATATACACAATGTATACCTTATACATAATAAGACAATACCGTTGTTGTCACTACAGGAAGAGTTTGAAATATTGGTTATTATGCTTATTTACTTTTTTGCTTAGAAGATGCAAACTGATCTCATGTCAGTCTGTCAATCTACCTCAATCAGATCAGTGACTTCACTGAGTCTCCCCACACTGATCAGAAGAACAGGGCAGATGGATAAAACATTCACAACTTAAATATATTTTAACCTTATAAACAATTACATTATTTAAATACAGCATATGATGGTTCAAGAGAGCAGGAGACTGAACACAGCTTTGACCAGCTTTGTTAGCCAATTGAAAGAGAATGAAGATAATGGAGCAGTCGTTTGATTTTTGTTTAAAGGAGGACACAAATGCAAAACAAACAGCAGGCAGGTTAAGTTAACAAAACAAGCTTTCATCAACATTAAGCTGGATCGAAAAAACAGGGAGCAGGTTAAGGCAAAAACGAAACTGCCTGAGGGTAAAAGCTCTTCCTGAGGTTTCAGAGCCGGCCTTTTCCATAAACAGAGCAGGGAGAAAAGGTTTTCCTGGTGTGGATCATCCTTCAACTTGTTCATGTAAATATCTTTAGGCAGAGTAGAGATCTGCCAAGTGTATTATCAGCCAAACTAATGACTCTGTGCAGAGCTTGGGGTCGTGTTGGGTGCTCGTTCTGTTCTGTTCACAGCATCATGAGTGATAATTCTGTAAACGCTGTAAAGTCCTTCAAAGAAGTGAAATGTGTGCTTAGTCCTGAGCGGTGCTAATTGCAGGGATGGCCGACAAAAGACACCGCCAAAACGTTTAACAGAATCATTTAGAGGAAAAACATCAAGTTGTAGTCACTGAGGGCAGAGAGCTCCATTCTACAATTACATCCCGCCAATTCTAAATCACTGGAAAATTCCTTTAATAAAGGTATGTGCCTGTGTGTGCCCGTTATAGTCAAATAACAATGTTGAATGTGTTAGAGAATGAGACTGACTGAAGTTTCCAGCACATTTGAAGGACTTGTCTCCAAAGGGCTTTAGATAACGCCCTGGAGAATCCAAAAGGCTGCTTCAGTACAACACAACACTGCAGGCTAACACCACGAGATCCAGTGGATCAGAGCGTTTACACAGACGTAATAGCTTCTATCAAGGCAGCTACATCAGTGACAAATGGGCTGGTTCCGCCCCATTGTTTTACACTTTACCCATGCTCCTCTGAGCCCTGATTGATAGAGATGTAGTTGATTTTACCAGCTTTGGATGTGGAGATTGTTTTTCACAAGACAGTGTGTCCCTCAGGAGTGTGTATCACAACCCCAACCATTCAGAATCCTTATACGGAACAAATAAGAGACAGTCAGGCCCCGGCCATACGAGGACGAAAATGGTCGTTTGCGTTACTGTTTAGTGTCATATAGACTGTTCGGCCACACGAGGACGACCGAATATGACAGTAAACAACTGCGGAAACGATAACGGGTCCCAAGGTGGATAGAACGGCATACGCAACGCTCTGGGGGGGTCCAACGGCTCTGTGTGTACGCCCTATACGATCGTTTTCTGATAATGATGACGCAATAGCCCCGCCTCTCCCCACCTCTGCTGCTCACCCCCGCGTCAAAGTAAACTGCACACTGAATTCAGATTATTTCCAGCGGTTGGAGCTAAACGGAGCTGTCTCGTGTGGACAGACACTATCCGGTGAACATTGCGTGTGGACGGAAGCTTTTTTGCGATTGCGTTTGCGTTAATCCTATGCGTTTAGCTGTATGCGTCCTCGTGTGGCCGGGGCCTCAGTCAGTCATCAATTATCAAGCCATCAGCAGACTGCTTTGATGTGATGCAGCACCATTGAGTAGCTGAACGTTTTCTGTTTGAGGAAGTCTCCATGCTCCAATCTGACCCACAGGTCAGACTGCATGTTTATCACGTTTTGTGAGGAGCAGCTTATGTATCCTATCAGATTTCATATTTATTCTATTTCTGCATATCATAATATTTGAGGTCAATGTATACATTCAAACAACAACCTACATTAAAACAACAAAATCTAAAATAAGGGCTAAAAAGGCATTAGGCCAAATAAAAATACGTTTTAACGTAATTATTAATACAAAAACATTTAAAATAACAAAAAAGGGACACTATTTAAATCTAATATAAAAATAAATTTAAAAAACATGTACTGTAGTTGTGTTAATGGTAACAAATGTGTGTGTGTGTGTGTGTGTGTGTGTGTGTGTGTGTGTGTGTGTGTGTGTGTGTGTGTGTGTGTGTGTGTGTGTGTGTGTGTGTGTGTGTGTGTGTGTGTGTATTTGTGTCTTAAAAAAGTCCAGCACATAACAGAGTATATTTTCCAGCCTTTTGAAATGTTTTCCAAGTTTAATGTCATATGCCAGTAGTATATAGTACTGTATATGGAGTGGAAAGCAGATGCTCAAGCAAATTAATCGCAGGTGACTATAATGAGAACTATGCTGCAGCACAGAAACAGCTGATCTGTTGAGTTCAGTGCTGTGCTCTCAGTGATCTCAGGAGTTGAAGTGTGCTTGGGTCCTGACTCCATCGGTCAGGGCCGGCCTGACCCATAAAGCTACATAAGCGGCCGCTTAGGGCCCTGCAGCCACTAACGGCCCCTACAACGCTTCTGCCCATCCACTTTGAA
>NW_011343933.1:0-893 GCF_000735185.1 Notothenia coriiceps
CCCTACTCCCCTCCGTCGTGCCTTCGGTCGAGTCACACACACACACACACACACACACACACACACACACACACACACACACCCAATGTGGGTGGTCCTGTGGCTCTTCTCCTCTGCAGAGCCTCGTAAATTGTGTTCCGTATTATGTTGAATTGTTCTTCCTCGCTACTGTCTATTGACCCTGAGTGCTTTATCAGGGAGCTCTTGAACTGTCTACAATATAACCGCTGCAATATCAATCCACAAAGGTGCCTGTATTTGCATCTTAAAAGCTCACATTGTTGTTCATTTTGGAAGGACCCTTGCGAGAAAAAGATGTTGTTTTACATTTTTGTTGTTGTGTGTAACAAGGTCTTGCTCAAGAAGTTCCGTTTTGAAATCACTCATTGCATCCATATTGTGGAAGTCCGCTGAAATACTGAGTATGGTTAAGCTGATTGCAACGATGGAAAATAAACAAGATCTGAAAATGATGCTTCTCCAAAAACAGAGAATAAAGATGAAATCAAAACGTTTTCATTCCTAACAATCTGAGCGTGTCAGGGCAAAAACAACACTTCTGTTGTATGTCACGTCTAACACAGAGAGTTAGAGTTAGATGAAACCTTTTGTTTCGTATTCAACGCATGTTACAAACCAGGATGGTGTAAACCATTGCAATGCTAAAACAATTGAGTATCAGGCATCTGTTCTGCTCTAGTACAGTACAGGATCTTGAGCAAACGTAACAGATGAGCAACCATGCAAAGTTTAGGAGGGGTCTTTAGTGGTCTACACCTGCAGAATGTACAGTTTCACTGATTACACATGCACACACACACACACACACACACACACACACACACACACACACACACACACACACACACACACACACACACACACACACTACT
>NW_011343934.1:0-6346 GCF_000735185.1 Notothenia coriiceps
AAGGTGGACACCGGAGCCCTCAGGGTCCTCGGGTTCGCCACCGCCCCCTCCTGGTACCTTCTAATGGCGGGGAAGCGCGGCCAGACCGGATCACTCCTGCCCGTCTGAACCCGGGAAAAAACTCCGGCCATGTCGTCCAGAGCCACCCTCTCCCGACCTAGGGGAACGGGGAGACCTCTGCAGGCTGCCGCCTTGCCGATGATCTCCAGCAGCTCCACCATGATGCCACCTAACGCCGGCAGCGCCGTGGCAACGGAGAAGGGGACCGCGTGCTCGGCCGCCACACCAGCACCCCGCTCCGACTCCGTCTCCCCCATCCGGGGGAGAGGGGGGAGCCGCATGGTGACCCATGGAGGGAGACGGGGTAGGAGTCGTCCGACTCCTGCCCAGCACTCGGCTCCAGGGACATGCTGCCGTCCATGTGCTCCTGGACGGGCCAAGCGTCCTCCTCGGCCGCAGCAGCTAGAGCGTCCGCTCTTCGCTTCCTGTCGGCTGATGGGAGACGGGCACAATGCGAGCAAGCGACCTGCTGGCTGAGAGCCGCGTCCGCGTACTCTGGCCCCAGGCAGGATTCGCATATTGCGTGCTGGTCATAGCTCATGATATATCCCGAGCCACACGAGGGACAATCACGGACGCAGTTGTTGCTCATGATGAATTTTCTATTTCTGTGCTTCAGTAACTGTGCTGGTTTGCTGAAGAAAAGAGGGAGCAGATTGTCGGGCCTCCTTCCTATTTATACCGGAAGGAAGCCCGAGGGTGGCGCCCACCTTGCAGGTGGGCATGGACTACAAGTGTTTCAGTGCTGTGATTACCCAATAGCGATAGCCTTAGAGTGCGAAGCCATATACGAAATAGAACCCAAAGTTCCCCTCCAGAGGAAGTTTCTCAAAACACAGGAGGGAAAACACTGCACATTAGATTTAGATATGGATTATATGATTATTTTGTCTTATAAGTCTCTGAATAAGTCAAGTGGTAAAAAGTACACTTTGTAACCATATCGGCGTTAACTGTAAATGCACGTTTCCTGTTCAATCCAACGAGTGACAAGTATCCCCCTGCTAATTTCGAAAAGTGCAGCTAATGTGATTATTGCATTTGACTTTGATATTGTGCATCTCTCTGTTGCTGTTCTGGAACATTACAGTGCTCTCCCACGCTGGGCCCCGAGCCAGGTCCTGTACTGTAAAGCTGCAGGCGGGCAACATATATGACAGATGGCTCCGTGTCTTCATTACCCTTCTTGGCACGTGGCCCTCGTACCGGTACGGCTTTGTATGAGCAACCTGGCTCACGCTGTGCCGTAGTAGCACACCTCAGAAATCAGCTCATTCACTCGAAGTGGGATGATAATTACTCCTCCTTTTGGGCTGCCGTTCAGAAATGAATTATTAATATTAAAGAATGGATCTTCATTAACCTTCCTGTGTGATGGCACGGGTCACATATATACGCGTCAGTCACTGTAACAAGGTTTCAAAAATATAAATTCTTGGGAGGATGATTCTCCCTGACCTTATAATTGCCTCTAATTTAGTAGCAATAATAAAGTGTTAGTGCTCAATTAACTCCACATTTGGAATGCTGCTAATGCTGCTAATAAGGCTCCCTTGTATTTCACCTACACTGATGTTTGTGTGGCAGATGGTTCATCCAGATCAGCGGTTTTCAAAGTGTGAGGCGCGCCTCCCCTGGGGGGCGCCAGAGAGCTTCAGGGGAGGCGCATCGTGAGACACAAAAGAACGAGAAAAAGACGAGTAAAGTGACACTTGCCCACTTGTGGCTGTCTGTGGAGACCGAGTTCCCCCACCTCGCCAAAAAGGCTGTAAAAGTGCTCATTCCCTTCACCTCCACCTACCTGTGTGAGTGCAGGTTTTCCGCATTGACTTTGATCAAAAGCAAGTACCGGTCAAGGCTGCAGCCAGAGGATGATCTGCGTTTATTCCTGTTTGCATCAAAGACGCAGACTCATTGTTCCCACTAAAGTAGGGGTGAGTGTAATAATAATAATAATAATAATAATAATAGATTTAATTTGTTAGCGCTTTTACAGGTGCTCAAAGACGCATCATCATTAAAGATAATAGTGAAGAGAAAAGAAAAGAGAAGAAAGGAACAACAAATAAATATATAGTTAAAGTTAAAGTCAAATAATACAAAAACAATCACACATGAAAAGCCAGATTGAAGAGGTGAGTTTTTGTGAGGTTTTGTGTTTTTGTAATAAGGAGGCAAAGTTTACGTTCAGTGTGTTGCCGGGAGCATATGAGGATTTATCCACCATGTTGAAAATGTTAAAAAATATATGTCTTGAGAACACGGCGTGCGGAAATATACGGGTCGTGCTGCAGCTAGATGTGCCTGTCCTCTGTAAGAAGGTGTCGGCGACTGACATGCAAGGAAGAACGGCTGTCCACAGGCTGTTCCAACTTTAACAACTGTATTAACTTCCAGGGTAGTGAATTGAACATGCAATTATAATTGGCTGTGTGGTATATTTTCATGCACGGACACGCATGTTCCACAACACACAAACTGAACAACACTCAATTTTCCGATCGCTACCAGTGTCCTTGCGATCTTGTTATAATAACAAGTGCACGTTACTGATGCAATATGGTTGAGACCATTCAGGCTTATTCTAGAGGGGTGCAAGGAATAGTCCAAGTAGTGGGGGAGTTTTATACAATATGTTTAAAACATAAAAATAAAAAGGTTTAAAAAAGTTATTGATTAATGTTTTAAGGAGGTGACGCTACTCAGCCAATCAAATCGGTGCAGTCAGCACGATAGATTCAAACACACACACACAGAGACGAGACAAGAGGAGAGAAACATTCGGAGTAATTTCAAATGGCGGAAAGTAGACAGCGAAAACAGAGCATTTAATTACATTTTCTCTTACTGGACCTCTTTGAAATGCAATTGAATACCCGTGCATTATAGCAACAACAACAATAATAATAATAATAACAGCAATAATAATTGGGAGGGGGGGCGCGGCTGTTCTTATGTTCTCTGAGGGGAGGCTCACCTACCCACACTTTGAAAACCCCTGAACCAGATGATTGTGACTCGCCTCAGGCTTGTCATTTTGTACACGGAAAATAGTATTCTCATTATTCTTATGCAATGAAAGGTTGAGGTCACATTTTTAAGTGCATAAATAAAGGCACAATATAGTATTATTACACTTTTGAAATGCAGAAATCCGACACCGAAATTGTGGGTTTGAATTCTCGAGAATATTACAAAATAAGACTGTATTCAATAATACTTTCATGAAAGTATTTAATCCAAACTAATTATCTTGAGGATTATAACCTCTATGTTGGCTGACTGGGGCAAATGTGTTTAATCGGCCCAAAATACTAACCTTACCCATTAAGAGAAAAGTTCTGCATTTTCAAAGACGATGCAAGTAAAAAAACACACGTACCAAAACACATGCAAATTAAGAAACGTCTTAACCAACTTGACAACACATGCGTAGAAAACATTCTCAAACTTGACGAAACATGAGCAGGGTTTACTAAAAGCGCAGCATCAAAATTAAACGCTGCAAATACAAAACACAACGGAAACGGGGACACTAAAAGTGATGCGCACAGCTGGGACCGGAGCAGCAGGGATTATAGAGTTGGCCAACTCCTAAAATGTATGTTTTATTGGCTTATTTTGAGAATGTGATTCCAATATTACTGCAGATATGCTGTAAGCTAGCTAGCTAACGTCATTTCAAATATACTGACAAAACACTTATAATTATGAAACAGTATTATGCCCGATCATGAAATTAAAACTTCAATTTCATTTTTCTGAGGTCAGAATTATTATATAGTATAGCTCTATAGACACTGCTGCTCTGGTGATGAGAAAGGAAACATGTTGTCGGGGATAATAAAGCTTCCTGGTTTGCAATGAAGCCACCTTTTGAGAAGATGTGCTCCTATTTCGCAGACAAGGAAGGAGATTTTTTGCTGCAGAGTTTGCTTGACACTTTCTTGGTGTTGTTCTTTACATAATGATCCAACACTTTGGCTTCCCAGACCAAAACAATAACTTTAATGACCAGGCGCAGTTCCCGAATGCAGTGTGATTTTTCTTCCAGGTGACGTGACAAAGTAGAGCGCCCAGATAGAGTATTATTTTCCTTTGACAAATAGACTAATGAAAAATTGCTCAAATAGGACTAACATTTAGTCGACTATTTGGGGGCAGCCCTCAGGTTTAGACATCCACAGTGTGAACGTTTGGTGTAGGGTCACTAATGAATCCCTGCAGGATAAGCTGGCGAGCTGTGATTTAAATCATCAAGCATCCATGGTTCTTGCATTGTTCTCAGGTTTCTATTCTCTTGGACCAGGTGTGAATTACATACGGTTGTATGAGTCCTCTTGTAGTGCTTTTCTTGGACTGCAGTTTGTTGTAAATGGGAACATCACACTCTTCCAGTGTTAGTGTTGGGTCTGTTTGGGTTCACTGCGTTTTTGACCAGGTTTAACCATCTTTGGTTCCCTTTTGGATCAATTCCCCATTTCACTTGGGTGATTCTAATGGATGTGGGTTGAAACCTTTGAACCGTAAAGACTTCAAACCCTAACCTGAGCATGAATTATTTCAAGGAAACATTTATTTAACTGTTCTTCAGGTATCGAGAGATGAACCTGAAATAACTCTTTATCATTCAGTGTGAGAAAAAGTTTTTAGAGAGTACTTGTCCATGGACAAGTGAGTTTGGCAATTTACTTGTCCGAATACATTTTTCACTTGTCCATAGCTATACTTTGTGCATGCATTGCTGCACCTATTTTACATATGATTAAATATCAACATAAAGCATACAAAAATCTAGGTTACTGTAGGTAACATTTTATTGTTTATTTGTTCATATTGTTCACAGTGTCGGGTTTCTGAACTTCTACCATCAAGGCACATCAAATGAATGTCAGATATAAAATAATAAGATAAAACAACTAAGTACTAACAATATAATGTTTTCTCCTCTGTGGGACTAGTAGACGTGCTAGCAAAAATGTATGGCTTCAGGCTCAGGGTGGTTGTTCACTGCAGCTGTCTCCCTAGCTGTGGGGCAGCACTCCAGTGGTTCTCCTCACACCGAGCTGTGGGGCAAGAGGTAAGTTGCTGTTCACTGCAGCAGGCTTTGGGGCAGCTTTGACATACCTCTTGGTCTTAGCAGATGTTTTCCATTTCTGGATGGCTGGCTCTGGGTCAAACCCTGCCACTGTGGTGGTGATGTGGCTGACCCTCATGAGTGACCCCAGAGTTTCATTGGTCATCTGGGATTTTCTGGATGTTTTTATGAGGTTCATGAGGGAAAATCCACGCTCCACGGCAGCAGAGGAGGGAGAAAGGGTGACCATGATGTACACCAGAACCAGGACGTCCTTCACATCTGGGTGGTTCTCAGTGAGAAGGTCACTTATGACCTCCTTGGGGGGCTGTCTCTGCCTGTACTTCAGTCTGGCCTTGAGAGCTGGCCACTGTCTAGGGATGTTGGTTACCTCCTCCTCACTGAGAACGGACTCGAAGTGGGTCACCATGTTCAAAACCTGAACATCACCATATGTAGCTAGTTGTGCGTCTGATCTTGGGACGTTCCTGGGGTCAAGAACATGGAAATCACTGAAAGGGGTATCCTTCAGTAAGGAAAATCTCTTTTCTAGGAACTTCACAGAATTCTCCAAGAAGGAATTCTTCACTGTTTCTGGAATACCTTTTCCTTTCAGTGAAGTGATGTGTCCATTGTTCTTACTGTCAAACTTGCCATCCTTGCAGGTTGCCATGTAGGCAGTGTAGACATCACCTCTATTATGCTTAAGGCCTTCCAATTTGATCCTGGCCTCACACAACTTTACATCAACATCATAAATGAACAGATCATTACTCTGGAATGCCAGACTCACGTTGGCCAACACTTCTAAGACATCTACCATAAAGTGGAGCCCATCAACAAACTTTGCAGACTTCAGTACCTTCAAGTACCCCACACACTTAGCTCCTTCTTCTGTTTTTCTGTTTGAAGCCTCTTCCATGTGTAGGATGACGGAGTTGTAATTTTTTATTACTAGCCTTGTATGACCGGAGTCTTGACGCCATCCACCTAGTGCCACAGGGTGCTGAGAAATAGACAGGATCCTCGTCGATAACGGCTGATATGGCATTCACCTCCCTCCTACGTTTACCAGATCCATAGTAGAATCTGTAGATGGGGTCCATTCCTTTCTCTACGATGTCAATGAAGTCAGTGGCTTTGGTGGCATCTAGGAGCGACAGCTCCAGCTTATGTGGAGCACACCAATCGAAATGAGCACATTCCCCA
>NW_011343935.1:2500-6101 GCF_000735185.1 Notothenia coriiceps
AACCTCCTAGATAGCAGATTACATTGAAATTCAAAACATTTCTTGTATAAGGACAATTTTAAAGTGTATTGCTTATCCCCCTACCAAAGAAGATTGTTGTGAAAATATTAACAAAGTAGTTCATCATAACTATAAAAATATCTTACAACGTAGCAGGGGTTATGCTATTTTATACAGAGTTGATACAGTTATGATATAAAAAGCAACATTTATGAGGCAGTGCCAAGAGTACCATAGCTTGAAAGCAACTCCAACCTCTCAAACTTCATCATAACAGCAGAACACAATACCAAGTGCTAATCATCACCTTAGGTGAACCAAGCAGAACCTTAAGAGCCTCTTAATAGTCTTCTTGTCTATTACACACAAAATCCAGGTATTCTGGTAACTAACAGCATCTTTAGCAGAAAGCAAAGTCAGTGTCTAAGCGCTGTACTACTGCATGTGTCTTGCAGTCAGATTAATGGTCAAAAGTTGGAAGTTTATTAAATGCCTAATTTGACCCCCCGCTGGGCCTGGTGTAGTGGGAACCAACACACGGGCATCGGTCACGAGGACGTCCCGCACAAACATACGTGGACGTACTCAAGAAGGACGTAGGAGCACAAAGTATCAATGAACTGGCCAGATGTATGGAGAACCGGGATGACTGGAAGCAACGATGGAGGGCTCGTCTGAGGACGACCTAGAGAGAGGGCCCAGTCATCTTCTCATCTAGTTTTAAGATGTTTATAAAACGTATTTACTTGGTGCCCAGATTTTTGTTAAAGAAATGTAAGTGCTGTTGAGAGAGAGAGCGACCGAGACACACAGAGAGATGGAGACAGAAAGAAAACGTGTGTGTTTGACATCAAATTAGTAATTATGATGTTGTTAATCTTGCAATTTGCCTTATGGAGCCTCAAATCAGCTGTGTTCAGCCCACAATTCAGTGACCAGCTGCAGTGATTTATTTTTCACTGCAGCAATCAAAACATCACAAAATCTACAAATCTAATCTCATATAGCTACTACCATCTTCACAGCCAATGGTGGTTATGCAGAATTATCGTTGGCTACAAATACTGACCTAACAAAACATGTTTGGTAAAAATCTTCATGATAAAAACATTAACAATTAAATACATTTTTCAGTAAAAGAATGTATCAATCCGTGCAAATTGTGAAGCCCGAGCACAGCCAAAATATTAAAGTCTGTATATACATAACTGTCAGGTGCTGCAAGATACTCTTGGATTGCCCAAAAACCCATGAAGAGACATATTACTCTATTAAACTCCACGTATATGCAAGTAGATCAATCATTTGGCACCACTGTATGTACATACATACTCTTCACTTGGAAAACCTAACACAGCGTTACTTGCTCTCCACTTCGCGATGCAAGGCCATTCATGAAGCCTTTAACTTAACGTCACTTGTAACTTTTTAGAGGCTCCGACTATGAAAAGCTTTCCCACGATTAAGAAAAGTTCTTGAAACAAGTTGCAGAGGCTCTATGTGTTTCCTAACAAAAGGCCACATATTACTTTAAAGTTTAAAAGGTGGCTGGCATAAAGTCTCGATCAGCTGTGACTACAGTTGCACATGATTTCCATTCTTGAGTGGTGCCGGTGGCTCCAGATTTGTAGTAAAAGAAGAAACGTTTGGCGTCTTTAAAGTGGTTTGTCCCTGCTGTCCGCGTGCTAGGTCCCATATAATTTACAGTGCTAGCTTTAGCCAACTTATAGTTAACAGACGGTTGTCTGGTGCAAGGTAAATGCTTTTAAAACAAGTGTGTGCGTTGCTTCATCTGCATAATTAAGGTTGGGACTTACACTAATTCACTTTCTTCCAATTATCCTTAACTGCATAGTGGCAGGTATTGCCTTGAACGAAAAAAGTACCCGAGTTAGCTTACCCATTAGCAAATTAGCTTAGCATACTGAAATGCAATAGCTTGACCGACTAGCTAATTTTCTAACGCGCGCGCATCAACAGCAATAGCTCCATAAATTAGCTTTACGCTGGTTTATGTGCGAAAACGCTCACACTAGGATATAGTAGCTGCACGAAATGTAACCAACGCCACGAAGGTGGCCTTAGAGACACTCCGTAGATCACAGACAGCCAGAGGTCTCGGGTTCGATAAAGCTTAGCAATTTGCTAAAGTGTCCCACAAAGCGAAGCTAGCTAGCTGGCTAACGCTAGCACCTTTGTTTTGCTTGGCTAACTCTAATGGATTTCACAAAGTGATGCAAAAACATTTAGCAGGCAGCATATTCATACCATTCAAAAACCGCGTATGCAGTTTGTCAAAAGGACAGCTGTATAGTGCTACTTACTTGGAATAAAAAGGTACTCCAGCTCGGTTCCATTGCAACACTTAGGCTAAAATCTGCAGGAAACCTACAAGGAATCTACAACAAAGCAGCTAAACATGGCAGCTACAACTTCCTGTAACCCCCAGGGCTGAACCAAGTCCAGCGGACT
Organism: Notothenia coriiceps; assembly: GCF_000735185.1. Classification (NCBI taxonomy): domain Eukaryota; kingdom Metazoa; phylum Chordata; class Actinopteri; order Perciformes; family Nototheniidae; genus Notothenia; species Notothenia coriiceps. The sequence continues at coordinate 4,973 of NW_011343935.1, forward strand.
TTTTTTCAGGACGTCTGGATTTTACAAAAAATACAATCACACTTTTCCAGTTTCTTTTAAAACTCCTTAAAAGAGGATAGGCCGTAAGATAAAAAATAAATAAATAAGGTTTACAACGAAAAAGTAGTGCCAGTATAATAAATATATGAATGACGTAAGAGTATTTTTATAATTTTTATATAAACAGAATACGGGCTACTAGGTTAGGACAATATCGTTATACTTAAAATAGCTATAGGCCTAGTACGATTTATTTACTCAATATGTATTAAGAAATACTTCAGAATGAGAGATGCTTTTAATAGTAGTCTATAATTAGTAGTAGTGGTTTATTTAATTAATTCTGTCTTAAATAGGCTACTAATAATATTCAGAATCAGAAATACTTTTTTTTCAAGGTGAACATTTTAATTTGGTAACTGCTCCACTTTAGATTAAACAATGATAACAGTTGTTTGTTTTTTAAATAAACAAATACACAATGAAGTAAACATCTTGACATTTTACTAGAATTCTTAAAAGTTAACACAAATTAATTAACAAAAGTAAACATCCATACATCTAAAGAAAATAGCTATAGTTTAGTTTTATTAAATATTTAGGAGGGCCTGGCTTCTTCTACTGTTTTTATATAATTATACATCAGTTCTTTTAGAGTTAATGGGAGGATGGCCTATAATACCTTTGTGGTCAGAAACATAGGCTAGCTTTACAGAGATCAGCAGTTTCATGAATAAAGCCAATGGAAAGAACCTTCAAGTGAGGAGGACCCTCAACTGACTATAATATGCAATATTAACATATTCACTTGTAAGTCCATGGTAGAGGGGAACCCAAAAGGGTAACAGTCTTTCATAGGAAGGTTTCTTATGGAGGAAAATGACCCAGAAGTATATAAGTGGCAGCCATGAAGAGAGCTGCTTGAATTCTCTAGACGTTAGGGACGGAGCTTCAATGCTCTGTATAAGAAGCCGGGATAGAGCAGATACCTGCTGAGGAGACTGAGGTCTTTTGCGGTTCAGGGGCCCTCCTGCAGACCTTCTATGACTCTGTTGTGGCATCAGCCATCTTGGTGTGGCCTGCTGGGGTGGCAGGAAGAGACTGAAAGCGGGAATGAATAAAGAAAGTT
>NW_011343935.1:6121-11755 GCF_000735185.1 Notothenia coriiceps
CCCCCCGCGAGACCACCACGGCCCCTGGTAGACCCCCACACACAACAACAACAACAATAACACCCTGATGTGCAATACTACTTATGTGCAATATAGTATATATATATATACATCGTAAATAACTGTGCAATATATACTTCCACCTTTAATACTTTCAACTTGCTGCTATATTTTCAAAAATGTTACTGGTACTGGATATGTATTTTGGAAAGCATTTTCCATCTTATGCCAAAGTGCTTCTATACTTTAAACTCTCAACAATATGTTAAACCAAAAGGAAAATTATGAATATAACGCTTGAAAGTATTATTTATACAATCAGTTTTATACAATCATATTTATTGGAAATTATGAAAATGGTAGTTCACCCACGGCAGACGCACATCAATACTATCCAGAGACGCAACATTAATCAGACCACGAGTGTAAGTGAAGTCGTATTCTCTTAGTACCGCAGTTGTCTTTTCCTAAGTCCTGATGAATTTTCCTTCACATAGTTTCTTGACCCCATGTTGTTTTTCAGTGGGGTTGAGACTTCTGGTTCTGATCTGTTTGACTTTGATACAGTTGGTATTTACACCTGGATGACCTGTGTTGTTTAGTGTTGACCTCACATGCTGCTGAAGCTTATCCATCCTTTCACTAAATGTGCACAAGTAACAAGGACCATCATTAACTGAGCCTTAGGGTTAGGGTTTTGGGTTGAATGGAGAGGTGACACCTGCCGGCGCAAGCAAATATTCGTGGCTTCATCTGGAAAACAAAGGAAATGTAAAATGATTAATTCCCCTCTAACTTGTACCTTTGGAGCGAGCTAAATACTGAACCTTTGCATAAGCTTGCATTGTGTCCCCTTTCTAGCTTGTTCCAAACGCTTTTTGTCTGACTGTTCCCGGCTGTTCAGAAGAGGAAAGCCAACCCCCCTGTCCCATTTTGTTTTGAAATCTTTGTTGCACTGTACATTGCCAGCCTTTGCAGCCACATAGCACAATGCCAGTTTCAGATAGACTGGCTCAATATGTGTGGTCAGCCTATTCTCCCTTACCACGCTCAACAGGATTCATTTCATCAACAATTTAAAAATAAAAATAGCCATGCAAACTGCATGGCAAAGGCTTCTTTGTAAGGATTTATTCTGGAAAGCTCAATTTTACATCAAGGTGAGTTCAAATTTCATTTAGTTACCCTTCATTTGTATGTATCTTTCTATAATTTTGGGCACCTGAAGTCCAGTTTTTGTGATTTAGACAAGTTCTTCATAGGAAGACACCAACAAATTAGAGATAATGTTTGAATTGAAAACGTTTTAGCTTGGGGGAACAACATAAGTAGTTATGAATAAACATGATTTCCCAACAGGATTTAACAGTCTAGTGTGTTTTATTTAAGTGGATGTATTGGCATAAATGTTATATAATATTCATATCTAGGTTTTCATTACTGTATATCACCTGAAGCTAAGAATCCATGTGTTTTTGTTAGCTTAAAAGGAGTGATTTTTATAGATTGTCCGCCATGTTTAGAAGCCTAGAACAGACAAACCTCACTCTGACTTTAGACAGGGACTTTCACGTTCTAACATTACCTGAAGGCCACAGTCGTTTCTCTCCACACTTTATAGGGGGTCTGAGAAATGGGATATTTATAAGAAGGAAAGCTAAAACATTTATCACATTAGCAATGTCAGACCTTAACTTTCCTTTCAGTTATCATTATTGTTGCTATTAACTGAGTTGAAGACGCACAAGTAAACATAGCAGACAATGATCAGAAATATGTAGTTGTGTGATACGCAGTATAGTTTCTGTCAGTGAACGCCAGCTAGCTTCTCAAAACTGTGATAAGAGCTTGTACGTATTCTGAAACCAGGATATAGAACTATACTCCTCAGTGAATGGGGTTCTCAGTCGTCATGAATGTGGTCGGATGTCAATATTCCTTTAATCCGTCTTCAGTCACCTACTGACACCTGGTTGAAAGCCCTATGTAAAGCTCTGAGAAATATTTTTGTTAAACAAATATTCCTAAGATCAAGGCTGGACTTTTGTGTACGAAGAACTGAAGTGTTGACACAGTTCACCGTGTTACTACATAACAGCCACGACTGAACTTAACTGAAAAGCATTTTCTTTGTGCAAAAAAGTGGCGTAGTAACATTAACATTAAACATTTCAGACAGTGGGATGGTTGCAATGACATTCTTTCTGCTTCAAAATAAGGGACAGAAACATTTTAAAAACCTTGTTGACATTATCTTTTAATTTCCCTCGAAGGTAAGCCATGGGTGACTGGTCCATACTTGGCCGCTTCCTGTCCGAGGTTCAAAACCACTCCACAGTGATAGGCAAGATCTGGCTAACCATGCTGCTCATTTTCCGTATCCTGCTGGTGGCGCTGGTTGGTGACGCTGTCTACAGCGACGAGCAGTCCAAGTTCACCTGTAACACACAGCAGCCCGGCTGCAACAACGTCTGTTACGACACCTTCGCTCCTGTTTCGCATCTACGCTTCTGGGTCTTCCAAATTGTCCTGGTCTCCACCCCTTCCATCTTCTACATAGTCTTTGTTCTGCATAAGATTGCCAAGGATGAGAAGCTGGATGGCCAAAGGGAACAGGTGATCGCAGAGAGCCCCCCCCGACAGAGGCACATGGGTAAGGATGGGATGGAGGCCCTGAGGGTCAACATGCCCTCCTACTGTCCCCACTACAGGGAGGAATGGGATGTGAAGGGCAGGGAAGGAGTAGAAGAAAGCCCTCTGGAGGAGCATTATAGCGAAGTAGGAGAGGACCCCACCCAGCAGTCCAATCAGGTTCTGCTCATCTACATTATTCACGTTTTACTACGATCTGTCATGGAGATCACTTTCTTGGTGGGTCAGTACTTCTTGTTTGGATTCGATGTGCCTCAGCTGTACACGTGTGAGACCTACCCCTGCCCCACTCGTACAGACTGCTTTGTGTCTCGTGCCACAGAGAAAACGATCTTCTTGAACTTCATGTTCAGCATCAGCCTGGGTTGCTTCATGCTCAACATCGCAGAACTCCACTACCTGGGCTGGGTCTACATTTTCCGTGTCCTCTGCTCAGCCTGCTCCACCTGCTGCAGTCAGGAGAGGGACACCGTCAGACTGTACCCAAACCACAACCCCCTCCTGCTGCAGCTCAAGCATTCTCTGAGGGGCCAGCTGGTTCTGCAGACCCCAGCTGCTCTGGCCCCAGAGAAAACTGGAGGTCTGCTCGCACATCCTCAGGCCATCTCCTTCGAGACAGACTCAACTGTGGAATGCACCTCCAAGAGAACTCCAGAGAGCAGAGACAAAGTCAAGGTGAAACTAGCCAACATGGCCAAGCTGGGACGGACTAAGAAGTCATGGCTATGAGAGGCACATTTATTTTGTCACGCCTTTACATTTGAGAAAAGAAAGGACCCTGAAGGCCTGAAACATACCCTACATGAACATGTTTATGTATAGGCACTTTGAGCTATAGAAAGTACATTTCATTCTGTATTGTGGTAAACATGAAGCATGGTGAAGTTTGCTGTAGCAAGAGACAGGATGAAGCTGTTTCCCAACGCTGTCTTCACATGACATCGGTAAAATGGCTCAGAGCTGATGTGACCGTTGTGTTTCTATAGAAAAAGACAACGCAACCCTCAGCATCGTGCATCTCAAAGTGCTGCACTCAAAGTGCTGCACTCAAAGGTACAATTATTTCAACTTTGACCGGGATCGCTGCTGAACTTTCGATGCGCAACCATTAAGATAACAGCTGTATGAAATGGAAGGGATAAGTAGGGGGTGTAATAACAAAAACAAAACTAACTGGCGGATTTCCCACAGGGATTACGTATCGTGAAAGATGCTTAAGTGTCCCCGATCCATGATACATAGTTATTGTATTTTTTAACCATTTACCTATTTCCATAATCTAAAGTTGTACAAGAATTTTTTTTAACGTTTTGTACTAACATGCAATAATTGAGTGGACTGTCAACCAAGTATCACAAAGAGAAAGTCAAAGCAACTCCAGGAAGAGCAAGGGGAGATTCAGGAGTGAATGGAGTGTGCTCTGTTGTAATGCAACATCTATCCACTTTCATTTTGTCAATCAATATTTGTCTGACAATTTATGTACATTTCTGTAAAATGGAGAATCAAATATTCATATTGACCTCGAACAGCAATTTCCAGAAGTTAGGAAGTAGGAAAGTAGCCTGGCTCTGAATTTCTATTTCTGTTTTTCTAAGTGTACAACCGAGTGCAACACTGAAGTTCTTGATGAATGATTGTTGTGTTTCCACTTTCTCAATAATGACTTTTAGCATTTTGGTGTTGCTGTTCTGAACAGCTCTTAGCATGTTTGCCTTCCGTTGTGGTTCTTTTTAAGCATAATGCACTCTGTAGTTGCTATAGGCTGATTTGGAGAAAGCAAAGATGTTGAAAACTGGACTTTGAGTTAGGATCTATAGCCACCAAATCACTCAGAATATAAGATGTTTTTTGGATAAGATAAACTGATTGTTTTATATTGCCAATATAATAATTTTTTATTATTGCATTAAAGGACATACAGCATCATCTCACAAATCAAGCGTTTTCTTGAGTATCTTCCTCCTTTCAAAAATCTTGTATGAGCATTTAGGTATTTTACTTGCACAGAAATATAAATGAATATTAAGTTTGTAGAGTGGTAACAGGCATTTCCCTCCCATTGTTGGTAGTAGATAGTGTTTCTGGATAAACATATTTTAATAATAAAATGTAATGAAAAATGAAATAACTTGACAGGAAGAGAAAGAGAATCGCGCATAATGCCATATGTTCATTCTCAGACTTTGAAATCCCAAGTCCTCACATTTTATCTTAGATGGTGTGATAAAGTTTGTACTGTGGTGCTCTAAGCTTGCAGTTACTCAACAGCTTTCATCTAAATCAGGGCTGTCCAAACTTTATTCACTGAGGGCCACATGCAGATAAAACATAAGAAGGTCTGGGGCACTAGCTAGAGGTGAGGTATATACCTCACATAAGTTAAGTAATAAGTTAGCAAAATCAGTCAAATGTAGGTAAATTATGCTTGATACTTCAATATGCTTTGAAAATAAACCAGCCTACATCACAGCTTTCAATAGGGTTTTATTTATTCTGTCAGATAACGTGTTGGCACCTCATTCATTAAAACAGAAGCCTCAGATGATTATAATAAGTGCAAACAACCCAGTCTCACAAAAAAACGTGTAATAACTACGTTGGTCCACAACGTAGGACGTAGTATTTCTACAAAAACGCCTCTGAAATTGTAAGATCCCTACGTTTTTTTTCACCATTCATTCCAATGGCTGGCGTCTATGTCACGTGATCTTCACATTTCTCCCTGCAGAAAAAAAAACATGGCCGAATTTCGAACTCCTATTTTAAAGTTAGTTTTTCCATTAAAATTTGTTTTGATGTCATTTGATGTGAGAAATATGAATTGTTATTTCAGATTATGTGTGCAGTGGATGTACATGATCTTTAGTTTTCTAGTTATTACGAAGATTACTTCAGGAAATTGTGTCTATACAACGTTTTCATTGTTACCAAGGTGGTTGCTAGGGACGCTGCTATCGATATTATTTCTGTTATGTTGTG
>NW_011343936.1:0-1382 GCF_000735185.1 Notothenia coriiceps
CATATTGGCGAGATACAATGAGTTTTGGTGAGACATACCGAATGCAAACATGACTTTAGTTAGAAAACTATCAAGGGCACATTTTTTTATTAAAGTTTTTTTATAAAGCGGCATAGTGTAGTGTTGTTTGGAGTTTGTTATACCTAATCAAGATTTATTCTCACCACTGGTAAGATTTCACTTAGTTGTAGTGATTCTAAACTGAACATCGAGGGCATTTGGAGTGTTTGTCCACAGCACAAAACAAGCTATGTTTTGATTCAATACTTGAATGATTAATCAAAAATAATAACCAATAGTTACATTTGGTAGCTGCACCCTTTTTAATTAAACTTTACAGTAGTAAAATACAGTTTTACAGATGAGGGTGTATCGATTTTGAAAAGAGCTGACCATAAATCTGACAAATGTTTTTAATATGAATTGTTTAATCGGCAAAGCAACTCTGCATATTTAGATCTTTTAGATGATTTTATTTCAATGAATAAAAAGATGCTGTGCTATGAATACACCAAATGAGTCTTCAGTATAGTCATATGCGTTTGTTGTTCTGTAATAAAAAGACAACATGCAGCATCTTATGTATTTGCTGTGTAGCCCTTTTTTGCTGTTCATTTCATCCCATAGTTGCACATCATGCTGCTGCCTGGTGCTTTTCTGCCACTACTGAGAACCAAAAATGTTTTTTAGATAGTATTAGAAATACTTTATTGATCCCAATTTAAGATTTTCTTGGTTGTCACAGCATCATATAAACAAGATTAGATATATTCTATTGATCCCAAATTGGGGGAAAAAGTAAGTACTCAAAATGAAAGCGAAGACCAACCCAGCAAGTGGGAAAGTATTTACATTTCGTGTTTAGTATTATGATAAGAACAGAGGTAAAATAATAAAGCGTGTGTTAAGGACAAGGCCTATACTGACTACCTCTTACTTATGTAGTCAAGAGCCGCGTTCACACCGGAGTACTTTTCCCACTTTAGTTCCGATGTAGTTCCGAAATGTCGCGTTCACACCAAAAAGAGCCGGAACTAAAATGAGTTCATGAGAACCTTTTTACCCCCTTTTCCGTCCCTGCTAGAGAGCAGGGACTCTCATGCGGCTCTCTTGTGAGAAAAGAGGTATATTTCTGATTGGCTGGGCGGATTGCAAACCACGCCTCGTAAAACTCAAAAAAAGTGTTGTGAAGCCACCATTTTATTAGCATTATTAGCATTAGCCCAGCGCAGAAACGCAGAGAGGCTAACTTATGGCAACACAAAATAAAACATGGGAGCGGTGGAGATGAGGAGGTGTCGGGGTTCTGGCGATTTACTCGGAAGGCTTCAGTAGAAGCTGCTGGGAGTCCCAGCAGCTTCTACTGAAGCCAGTCCCCAACT
>NW_011343937.1:0-9901 GCF_000735185.1 Notothenia coriiceps
TTTGTCTAAACTCAAGGGAGCCAGAGCAGAGGGCTTAAAGGGCCACGTGCGGCCCGTGGGCCGCGGGTTGCCGACCCCTGCTCTAAACTAACAACATAACGGTCTCATGACTCCACGTCACCACTGCTGAGCTAAAGGTGGCTAATGTTCGGTTGACGTTTAGTAGTCACTTGTTAGCAACTGCTGTTTTTATGAAACAAAAAATTTTCAGATGTTCATCACTGGGTTATTTACTGAATATGTTATGTTGATGGGCAAAATGAAAAAATCTCATAAACTTGTATTAACCACAGACCTTATTTTGGGAGCCTAACCAAAAGAATATTTTGAAAAACAGACTTTGTGACGAGGGAGCCGGGGTTGATCAAATCTTAATTTTCGGGTTTAGGACTCCAACACCAGGCTTTATTCATTTTTTGAAAAATACTACTGCTGACGCTCCTAAGCTAATGTTTTCCCTGCAGTGCCAAGCTCTTCTTTTTGCTTTGGGGTAACACTTTCTGTTACTGAAACTTGCCCTGAAACATTGTAAATGTAGATTACAAAAATCTGGAGCTGTAATTTAAGCTAATGATCATATGTAGATATAGGGCGTATATCCACTGCATCTATTCCACTGAACAGGAGTAGATTAGCAGTATGATTTCTTAGACAAGTTTTTGATACTACACAAAAAAACCAGGGTCAAAACAGTTATGGCATTAAACATTTGATTTATCGACACTAATTATCACTACATATGATAATTCCTTAGGAACTGATCCAATCTCTGCCACCAAGTGAATTGATCCAAGTTATTGTCACTAATACAGTGCACTACAGACAGAACAATGCAGCAGTGATTGCAATATGTGATTTGATTGTAATATGTTTGTTTTGGAAACTAAATCCTGATAATTAGTCTCTTCTGGCAGCGTTCTATCTCCGCCCATCTGTTCCATTTGGCATCCCTCCATCAACCAGGAGTCCCTCATCGCTGTTTCCCCACCATCCGACGAACTGAGACGCGTTCAGAGCCGCCGAAACAAAAGCAACGCTGCTATAAGTCACACAATCATCAGCAAGCTTAAGAGGAGGGGGGGGGGAGGGAGGGAGAGGTGGGCTGGCAAAGTGTTCAGTGGAAGGAGTGACAGCCAACACAGACAGACGGACGGACAGATTGGCTGCTTGTGTTCTGATAGATAATTAGATGAGATGCCGACACTGTGGCTGCTAGGAAAACTGTAGGAAGAGACAATGGGAGTGTGAAACTGAACAGAAAAATACTGGGAACAGGCCATAAGATAAGATAAGAGACCAAACACATCCTAAAATGGTTGCAAAGAGTCTGAAAAATTACGGGAACGTTTCCAAAGCAAGTTAAGCTCAAGTATGCAGATTATTGAACAATTTTCAAGATCTGCAGTCAGTTTGGGGCAGGAGTCAGGCTGTTCCTCAATCATTCTTTAATAGTTCTTAAGACATTAGCGCCAAGACAAGTAAAGTGAAAAGTCCCAAGTTAGTAAATAACATGTATAGCTGGAATGCAGTATGTATGCAATAAGCAGATACGTTTTGAAAAAGCACGGCAGCCACCCGTTGAGTTTGCGTTCCCATCACATGCTAAACCGGAAGTCAATTTTGGTAAATGTAAATATAAAATTCTATATTTTAATAGTGAATTTTATTAGGGGTGCACCGAATGGGAAATTCTTGGCCGAAACCGATACCGAAAATAGGAAACAGTTGGCCGAAAACCGAATGCTGAAAGGCCGAAAATGATTAATAGAAATATATATAATGTATACATTTTTTACCAATGTTGTTCAGTTGCCTGATTATGGAAAAATAAATGATTATGGCAAAACTTAACTTAAATAATAATCACTATTATGGGTCCATAAAACATTTATTCAGCACTTTTGAATGCATACAGTACATTAATTCCAAGTCAAGTGCATTTTCTTTTCTCTGTAGGATAACTACAACAAAGTGCATTCAGAACAAAGCCAAGGTGCTTTAAAACTACATAAACATCTAGGCCAGTAGGCCTACAACAAAATAGTGTAAATAAAGACTGTAACAGCCAGGCCTTCAACAACAACAAATGCACCAATAAGTGCATGCATACAAATGTGCAAACTGGATAAATCCACATGAATGTAACTATTTACAAATGAAATTACAATTGAATTTCAAGAATCTGTAAATAAGGCTGTCTGTCCTCATAAGCAAAGTAGTAAACATTGTATAAAGATACATAAAGTGAAAACTGGATACAAAATCCACAATCAAGTGGGTATAGAGTAGACATGTAGAACTAGATAAGCTTATGATAAGCCAGCCTTGTCTACTTATTAAGGAAAGGTGGGAGGTTCTCAAGCACATGAGAGGCAGCGCTGAACAGTCTCTCGCTGTCAGTGCTTGTGATTTGATCTTACTCCGCATATTTGTCCGGGTGTTTTGATTTCAAGTGGTGGAGTAATCCTGAAGTGGTGAAAATCTTTGCAGTTACACCCCCTCGAGAAATGTCAGCTGAACACGTTTTACAAATCGCAATCCGCGCCTCTTTCTCTGATATTTTTAAATATCTCCAAGCGCCAGACATGTTGGCTGTGAGCCAGCCGCGAGCATGGTCGCGCGCGGTGCTTGTCGCCGCGTTTTGATTACGTCATCACAACAACACGTTAGCTTACCAACGTAACCCTGTTCTCTGACATTCGGTGATATTTTTTCGGTGCTAGAACCCTTTCGGCCGAAAGCCGAAAGGGCCTTTTTAACCATTTTCGGCCGATAATTTTTGGCGGCCGAATATTCGGTGCATCCCTAAATTTTATTCTGGGTGAAATAAAAACATGAAAAAGCTAAACTATGTCTAATGGAATATTTTTGTGAAATGTGACCATGCACTGAATTATGAGCGCTCACTAATGTCAATGTTGATTTGATTACTGGAGTGAATATATTTCATATTGTGTAACTGATGTTCCAGTTAACCAGGCAGAGTACTAAGCACACAGACTATAACCTGCAACACCTTCTGATTGCTTATTTGACTAGCTAACAGTTACCTTGTAGCAGGTAGCTTAATTAAGATAATTGAAGAAGCTTTATTTTATTTAATACATTTCATTCTGTTTTGTAATTTTTTTTTTTATTAAATTGGTTGTTAACTTTAATACTGAGCGGCTCCCCCTCTCTATGACGAACAAAGTAGTTAGTTTGAGAGCTAGCTAACTTGCCACATGGAACATTACAGTGTATGTTATTGACAAATTATTCGATTAATTTGGTAAATTTGTGGATTATTACTGTTTATGATATGTTAAAAACATGTGTTCCTATATGTTAATGACATAGTAAATACATTCTGAACAAAAACAATGAAATACATTACTTTCTGGTCATTCCCGTTGAAAATATTTCCACCTTGAACAATTTTGGCATTTGGCAATCCTTCTGCTGCTATATCACAACAAGTATTCATGCACACAAGCTGATTATTTAACTGTAGATTATGACAGACCATTTCACATTTACTGACGAATCCATTTGAATGAATTTTTCTAATCTTGACTGACAAGAATTGTTGGTATGCAATATAGAAGCATTGCCTGGAGGGTTTTTTGTGGAGAGGATCATTCTGTTTATGCCATGGCGGTCTGCCAGTGATCATCACCTACAGTAAGTTCAGTCTGCCTACTGATTTATTATTATGTAATGAGTTTAAACACCAAGCCCCAAGTGTGACGGTAATAAATTGTAGCGCAGGATTCTCTGAGGGTGCTTCTCAATCTTGAGTACGCTTGCTTGGTAGCACATGTCTTCCGAGCATCTTGCTTCAGAAGCGAGGCAAGAATCCTTCCTGGCATTCGGAAAACAAAGAATGGAACAAGTGTGCAGGTGATGTGCGTCATATGAGAGGCCCCGCCATACATTTTCCGCCACAGATTTGGGGAAATTGGTCTGTGCGCAAAGCATTGTGGGGATTTGAAGACCATGGATTCTACACATGTGCAGCCTCGAAATTTCTCCAAACTAAGTACGCTGGGCTCGGTAGGATTCCAAGTATGCTGGACATTGGAACAGTACTTCGGCGGCACTCGATGACGTAGTATGCTTGAAATAGTGGCTCTAGAGCAGCTTTACTCGACTTTGAGAAACACCCATTATCAGAGCCTCCAGGTGGATGCTAGGGTGGAGGCGGGGTTTATGAAATGCTATGAGCAGCAGCAGTGTATTCAAATGAGCTGTAGCAGGGAGTGATCTGACAGAACATACTGTATGTTTGTAAGGTGGTTATATGTTGCATGTGCACTGATTCCAGGATTTCATTCATGAGTACAGCTAGGCTAAGTTACCTAGCACTAGGGATGGGTACTGAGAACCGTTACTAAGTCAATACCGGTACCTGATTGGACGGTATCGGTATACCGTTAAGCCGCTGGACAGACGGTGCTGCTGTCGGTATATGTGTTACGTCTACTTCCTTAGTTTAACTTTAAACCATTCTGGTTGGTTGGGAACCCTCATCCCGTGTGATGTATCCGGTTTGAGACCCCTCTGATTGGCCACTGTAAATGCCACTCGTCAGCGCTCTTATTATTGTGGTGAGAGTCCTGCAGGCATGGCGGACAGAGCGAAGCGATCGAAGTTCTGGGTGCACTTTTAAAAAATGTAGTGGCGATAGTGCAAGGTGCAATCTATGTACTCAATTAGTTGCTTGTAAAGGGGGTAACACAAGCAACTTAATGAAGCATTTGCAAACGAGACACTCATTGAATCTAAAACGGTGCTAGCGATACTGCTAGTGCTAATAGTGCTAGCGGGCTTCAGCCGCGCCGTCACCGTTTTAGATTCAATGAGTGTCTCGTTTGCAAATGCTTCATTAAGTTNAACTCCGGTGTGTCTCACTCATTACCAACGCAACACAGAGCAACAAGAACGTTGTCGACAGTAGCCATGAACTTGCATGTATTATCTTATTTGAGGGGGGTGGATGAATGCATGGAGCGGCCTTTGGCTTTTCTTGCCCCCACAAATAGAATCAAATTCTGTGGGAAACACTGCTGTCTATGTCTGCAAAGAGATTTTTCAGAGGTGTCTGGGGTACCTTGGACACACTTGAGCAGTGGGACCATAGTCATTTGACAGTGATGAATTGCTTAATTATTTAACTAGGTGGAACTGATGAGTGCAGCTATTAGGCTAAATGACACATTATTAACTACTCTTCAATCATAGAATTATAAAATGCATTCATGTTGTTGACCGGTTGGAAAATACAATTAAAACCATTTTGCCCTGAGTAATTAATTAAGTAATTTAAATATACTTTATCACTTATTATATAATTTAAATAAAGTATTTTGTAACCCACTTGCTTTACCTGTACAATTGTGGAAGGCTACAGTCATGTATAATATGACATAAAACTAGAGGAATTGATCAGAATTCACATCAGAGCAGAGATACGTGAATAAAGAAGAGATTTAAAACCCAAAAGCTATCATAAACCCAACATTTGATATCCAAATAAAACGCATTGCTAACTCTACATTGACGTTTGTATTTAACATAGTGGGACCCGCCTTCAGTATTAACTGCTCCTTGAAAGCATCACTGAGGCTTCTGTTACGGCCCCTACACACGGCGGAGTGCGTTGCCGCTTCAACGCTTCTGCCCATTCACTTTGAATGGGGTGAAGTCATGATTCGCCGAACTGCATTGTGGGAGCAAAGCGTAGCTTCTCTCGCGGTGCTCGCTGCAAAAGTAGAGCAATGTTCTACTTTTGCCGACTCGACGGAGGCGTCAGCCAATCGAATCATATGCCAGTACAAGCTCCAGCCAATCTAACCGCGTGCTTGTGTGTCTGGGGCGGGAGATTCATGTGATTGGTTGTTGGTCGAGTTTCAGCCCCCCCCTGCCTGCAGGCGACAACGCACGCCGCCGTGTGTAGGGGCCGTTACTGTGTGTTACCCTGAGCAACAACAGCCAGATGTGCTGGTTACACAAAGTTTTACTCGACCCCTTCTTAGTCGAGTAATTGGTTGGTTGGTTTTTCATTATGGCACATCTCTGATTTGAAGTGGTGCTTCTGTGTGTTTTTCTTTTTCAAATATCTTGAAAACACAAAATAGATATTTGGAGACACATTTAGCTGTTTTAATTGTGATTTACAGATGAACCAGTGTCATTCTGACGATACCATTTAATTGATGCCTGACGCAGATCTAATGATGTGTTGTATACAGTACTTTAAGCAATAATTGTGTAGTTATAAGGGCCCAGCATCAGCTTTGTAGCTGACTGTGACCTCTGACCTCAATAAGGGCTGATTGAGAATTAACAGAATATCTCACCAATATCTGTAAGATATAAATCATGATAATGTATTATGTACCATGTTGTATATCACCAGCAATTCTTTCAGGTCCAACATGCTGTGTAGAAACACACAGCAGTGCATTGTGTTTGTCAGAGAGTGTATTTGTTTCAGAAAGAGGGAGAGATGGAACACAGAGTGGGGATGTGGAGAGAGCTGTGTGCTGTTGTTGGGGGTAGGGACTGTAGAGAGGGAGAGAGAAGGGGGAGGGTAGGGGTAGGGATGTTGTAGATGAGTGAGAGAGAGCGAGAGAGAGAGAACGAGAGAGAGAGACTAAGGTTTCTACTATATTTCTCTCTCGCTCTGTGTGTTTGATTCACGGCTGCCTGATACAAGAGATCATATTACTGTGTGGGGGAATAGAAATGGAGAGAGACACAGGCTTTTTAAAGTGAGAGAGAGAGAGAGCAGCAGAGGGGGGAGAGAGAAAAACAGGAAGTAGGAGAGGAAAGTAGGAAGCATAGAAACAAAATGAGAGTAAAAACAAAGAGAGCAGAGTGAGGCTGAGCAAAACAAATAATTGTGTGTGTGTGTCATTATTACAAATCAATATTTGATCTAAAATGAGGTAAAACCTCAGTAGTCATAATTGACATCCTGTATATCACATTGCCTCGCTATAATAGTATTTTTCCTTTATAGTACAGAAGTTACAAATCGGCTCTTTGTCTCATTATAAAAAGGAATCTCTGATGCTGTGTGAGGTGATGTGTAGTGGAATGTGTTCAGCTGTGAGTAAACTATAGAGCTGTACCCAATTACACTGTTTTTACGTTTAGCTCTCCCTCCACTGGAATTTAATACAAAATATATGAAGAATATCAGTGAAGAAGCCTCATCTGAATCTACAACAATACTGACAGGATTTGAGTGAAAGCTCAGAGGAACAACGTCAGTTTAAAAAAGTTCAGTCATAGTCTGAAAATGTTGTTGAACATGGTGGCAATTATGTCAGGCAAACACATGCTGTGTAAATCTTCACATTTTAACCACTCTTCTATTGGTTATTGAAAACATATGAAGTATATATTACTACTCTATACATGTCTCTCTATTGCCCTGATGAATCACTCAGTGATATTTTAGCATACATGTAATCATAAAGTAGTGTCAGACTGGAGGCTGGTTGGATGAACAGAATGAGTGAACCACGCTAAGCTCTGATTGGATGACGGGGCTCAGAATGAGCCACCGCAGATGGGAAGAGGAGCAATTCATTTGACACAGACATATGAATTAATTGAAATTGCAATATCATGAGGGAACTTAAGCATCTGTTTAAAATCACACAGATATCTGGTGGAAAAGGAAACTATTGAATTAAACCTTGTGAAAGAAAGAAAATTAGAAAAGGAGAAGAGAGAGATGGGATGAACCATGGGTGTAAAGCCTCTTTCACACCAAAGAACACCAAAGAACACGTCCCGGCGGAACGTTGCCTCACGTCTTGGCCATGTTTCGCACTGGAACACACCGCAAAGACTTCAGCCGACGGCCAAGTAGCACGTACGAACTGCGCATGCGTGAGTGGCAATAACTCTCCTTACCAGCAGGCGGCGGTAGCGTGTATTCGTCATTCAAAAGAGGCAACAACCGGAAGACAGATTGCGTGATAACCGAGAGAAGAAGAACAGACTTCGTGATATAAACAAACAACAAATAGCGTGTGCGTTCCATTTTCACTCTACAGCGAGAAGCTCATGGGGCTTTCCCGAACTTGTGTCGAGAGCTGGAGTTAAATGAAATCTCACATTTGCCTTCTTAATAGTTTGTTTGGGTCCCTCACTTCCGTTTCGCCGCTCATGCACTGATTCTCTAAGCTGAACAGCCAATCAGAGTGATTTCTTTTGCCGACTGCCTCTGGCCGACGATTCAACATGTCGAATCGGCGGCGGAAGGTGTTGAGTTGGGCGACACGACGCTCATCGACGGCCCGACATCTATCGACATCTACCGACATCTATCGACGTCGAAAATCGGCTTGGTGTGTAAGGGACTTTAAAGGAAGGGTGAGAGAGAGAGGCAGAGAGAGAGGGCTAATATAAACACGATGATTGTGAAAGCTTGGTGAGGTATTTCTAAAGCAAATAGAGAGGAAGAGAGAACAGGCAGGAACAAAGACGGCTTCAGTGAAGAATAGGAGAATATAGGAGAACAGCAAAAAGTCAGGGAGCATGATGAGATTTTGAGAAGCGTAGAGAAGCTCAGAGGAACAGTTATATTGAATAGTGGACGGATGAGAAAAAGCCATCCAGTGCAGATAGAACTATAAAGGGATTTCCACACCAATAACCATAACTATAGATGTCATTATATTATATATATCAGCAATAGCTGATTTCTGATCATACGGAGGCGAGACTGTTGTCATAAGGCTTCCTGAAGTTATTCTATATAGCCTACCTCCTAGCATTAGCCTTTATAATTATTTCTTAATTTACGTAAATAATAATATCTAAACACTCTTCAGTGAATTAAGGTTGAGCCCAATTGCATGGATGTGTATTTATTGACTCTCAAATTGCGCAGAACATGATCCAAAGATATCGTTTGTTTCTGTTAAACTAGACTCAGATATTTGCATTTAGTGTTGTATCATCTGTATCAAAACTCTAAAAGGACGCTGTTTTTTTAGATGTTACACAAGTACATTATCAATGGTTGCCAGTGAATTGCCTGGCAATATGTTATGGGGGGAGGGGTGATGCAGGACTGCATAGCAACGTGAAAGAAAGTGAGGATTTGAAAGAAACTGCTGCTTCAGGTTCAGTCCTGCTAATGTTGGTGCTAGGTAGGGATGGGTATCATTAGGATTTTATCGATTCCGATACCGGTACTGCTACTGATTTTTCGATAGTCTTATCGATACTTTTCAATAATTTGGTGCTCAAAATTATAGACATGAATACAAGATGTGAAGATTAAACAGTAATTGTATTGTAATTTTTTGGCAGAAATAACTCTCTAACTTATACATTAGCTTCTCAGAAGCAGACACAAATACATAAAATAACTTAAAGGGGCCTGGCTCGCCCTAACATGCTTTTTGGGGTTTTCCCTCAGACAGAGGATGAAAAAAGGCATTATTTATTTTTATTTTTTAACATTTGTAAATCATTTACATCTTCATCCAGACATTTAAAACTGACAACCTAGCTCGACAAGAGATCCTTAAAACATTGTCCAACAGTGACATCATGCAAAACTGTGATATGAAGAAATTGGTCAAAAGGCTAAGATGGCAAAAAGATAAAGGCGAGTACGTATATTATTCTGGATTGTACTTTTAAATCATCACAAAATAAATGATGTGCTGAACTGAAACACGTCAAAATGTGTCTGAAGGTTTAAACATAGAACAACGTATTTTAGCTTAAAATATGTCAATTCCTAGTAAACGACCAAGAATTGCTGAACCATACATTGAAACGTTGACCTTTAACAACATTTAAATGCAGTTTTCCAATTCACAATGACATCTGTAAGTTTAACTGGTTTATAAAGCATTCAATGAAAGGCCAAATTATTATAGGTGTA
>NW_011343938.1:0-14282 GCF_000735185.1 Notothenia coriiceps
AGGAAGCTGAACAACATTGGTAAAAAATGTATACATTATATATATATATATATATATATATATATATATATATTTCTATTAATCATTTTCGGCCTTTCGGCATTCTGTTTTCGGCCAACTGTTTCCTATTTTCGGTATCGGTTTCGGCCAAGAATTTCCCATTCGGTGCACCCCTACTTTGAATGCAATATCAGATTCTAAATACATGTAATATAGGTTGTTTTAAGCTATAGTAGCTAATATTAGAAATTATAGATCAAATGTTTTTTATGGTTGTATGCATTTTATACATATTTACTCATTTGATTGATTACATTATTTGGTCACAATTTCTGTTTCCGTTCTTTCAGCTCAAGACGGATTGTTTACCATTGTTACTGTATGGCTTTAAAAATGTGCTTAACATAAGCTTAAATGTTCCAAACAACAATTATCTATAAAATAAAAATGTTGAATTTTTGAGCAGAGCCAACTCCAACTACCGACAGTCAAACCTCTGAGGAACTTAACCAATGTGTTTTTACAGGGTACAATGCCAAAGTTAGAAAGGCAAACGCTTTGTTTGTTGTCCACTGCTGACAGAGTATGTTGCACCGTCATGCGGCGCGGTCCGGATGTGTTTTTTCTGTCCTCCCGGGGCGTCATATCACATAGACCGGGAGCTTTTTAGGAGCGGAATGTTTCCTGTCAAGTCACTAGAGTAGCTGCAGTTAGCTCTGAAGGCCGCGCTGCTTTGGCGGTGGAATCCAGGTGGATACCCTTCTCAGCTGAAGCCACAAATAGAACAAATTCTGTGGTAAACACTGTCGACAGGCTAATTATACTTCTATAAGTGCATAGGTTTTAGTTACCCGTCTAAGAAAATACATGAAAAACGATCTGTGAGATGGTTGGTCTTTAATGTAATGTTAACTCGCACTCTGTATTGTAAATTATTCGTGCCAGTTGAAACATTTCTATTTTTAGGGGCAAATGTGGAGCAATACTTGCACTTTAGAGCCCTGTGCTCTTGATTTCATTTTGGTCTTTGAACCATTGGTTCAAATAACACTTGAAAACTGCGTCGCAAGGCAAGAAAGCAACACATAAATTCATCAATTAATTCATAAATAGCATTGAAGCAACAAGACAATAGTTAATAGCACTATGATAGTAAAGAAACCTCAGTTTTATTCAACCATAAATATTATGCTCCTAAATCCTGGGCTCAAACAAAGTACATTTGGCAATTTATATTTCAAAAAACAGACATAGAACAAAATGTTTTTACTATGTCACCAAGATAGAATTCTGGAGGAAATACATTTTTTTAGAAAATGAAATGCTTTTTAAAAAAGGAAAGAAGAAGGGATCGAAGGGGGTTGGATAACAGTGTTTGTTTCTGGGCAACATCAGTTTCCCTTTTCTGTATTACTGTGGTTTATACCACAGTAGCAATACGGTAGAGACAGTAACAAGACTATAATTAAGCAGGGTAGGAAAGGCAGTGGTATTTTAGAAAAGCAAGTCCAACCAAGGACAATACTATTGACACATACTGCAAATATTATTATAATTGATGAAATGCAGGTAAAGAACAAGGAATCTAGCAACATGTTAATACAAATACACCACTGGTGTTTTATTCATATTGAATGTACTATCAGCCGGTATGGGATGCACTCGGAAAAACAACATTAATCCACAAATACAGCTACATGTCTTTATAACTGTTTTACTTCCCCAAACCAGTGGCAGTTCTAGAACATTTTACATGGGGTGGCAAAGGGGGGGGCAAGAGGCCATGCCAGGGTGGCATGGGAGGGCGTACAGCACGTGGTATTTTATTGTTAAATCATGCCCTAACACAAGTGTTCTTAATGCACAAGAGAAACAAGGTGTTCAGACAAACAAACTCCAATATAGTATAAAACGGCATAAATACTACCCTAGAATCCTTTTTACTGTAAGTACAGTAAAACTACTTATTTATAATTAAGTACTCAAATGACATCACCAGCGTTTCCGCCAGGGGGGCGTCTTGCCGTCATTTGACGGCCTTATTCAGCTCGGGACGCCCTGAACGCGTCCAAAAATATTAATAATTCCGGAGAAGATCGAGTGTTTATCACTTGAAATGACGAAAAGGAAAAAGGACAAGGACACCCCTCAGTTGGAGGGGCAAAGGAGTCTGGTTGGATTATTTTCGGAGTATTGAAGATCGTTTCCCCGACATCGAAGGTGCCTGATACAGGACAACACGGAACGTGCGCGATTTTGAGCTGTGAGCGCCGGAGCCTCGCAGCGGCGATACTGAGGCTCCGTGGTAAACTGTGGTAACATGAAAAGCCGTTTGAGAGCCGAGCCAAATGATCCCCCCCCCACCCCCCGGGAAAGGGGGGGCTAGAGCTACATGGACGGGGACCCGGCAGCTACTGTAGTAAAACTAAATACTGCCGTGATAGAACGCNTGAGCTCATGAGGGACCCGGCAGCTACTGTGTAAACTAAATACTGCCGTGATGAAACGCCATATCATTGATTATTTCTGAAACAGTATGGAGCTCAAAGGCTTTCTCTCTTGCCGGTTATACCACAAGGTGAGCCAATCATCAAAACTCATCTCAACATGAGAGTACACCTCTTTCTTTATGTCTACTCAGGAATATACTTTCATGTTAATTAAAAAAGAATGGCAAATGTGCACACCATGTACTATTGGGATGAGACTAGTGTAAAACAACACCTTTGTGACACATAAATCCCACCTAGACAAAGAAAGCCCAACACAACCTGCCTAAATCTGTAAGCATGCTAAGATGATAGCCATCTTTCCTTCCACCTGAGCTGCCTAACTGAATTATTCACATAGCCCAGTGCTCCGTTTTCATTGTGGCAGCTGGTTGTACGTCACCGGCCCCCGCAGGAAGGGAACAGTCACCTCACCAGGCCCTGCTGTGTCATGCTGCCATGGTAACAACACGTTACAGCATGACAAGCACTCAACAGCTTCTGCCTGAGACAGCGTTGTGCTTATAAAATCAACAAAGTTCAAGTTTGTGTCAATTTACATACAACAAAGGTTTGCTATGATGGAATAAAGACACCCACTATAGCAGAGGACTATATTATATTTAGATTGCTGAAATTATATGGAATGCAACTTCATAGGAAACTACAAAAGAATATAATTTAATATAAAACCATTTAATTTAATGGAAGACAATTCCAAATGCTTACACTACCATTACTGGACATACTATTGCTATTCTTTGCTACAATATGTACTACTTGTGTTTTAAAATGTAGATTTTAAAAGAAGAATAAAACACTTTATTAACCCTAAGGGGAAAATCATTTTTTGAATCTGTATAAACACAGAAAAAATACACACAAAGCACAGAACATTTACACATTGTTAGGGGTTCTGTGCCTTGCTCAAGGACACCTCAGCAGTGCCAAGGTTTTGAAATGGCCCCTCTCTATCCCTATTTGTGTTTCGATTGGGACTTGAACTAGCGACCCTTCGGTTTCCAAGCCAAGTCCCTCCAGACTTTGCCTTTAGTGAGAGTATTGAGTGTCAACTTCAATTGTACAACTTATTTTTACATTTATGTCTTTAAAAACGGACTTTTGCACCGCACTGCTATGCTACAATGCTAGCCCCTATGGTTCTGAAAAACCCAGGGAAAACCCCAGAGCTTAAAGGAAAAATAAAACCTCCTCCTACCCATTGTGGTGAGGCTAGCATTTTTTTAACAGCCTCACTGTGATAACAATACAGTAGGGCCATTATGCAATGTGAGCACTGGAGACATGCTGTCCTGCAAACCACTCTCCTAATGACATGATGTTTGAACAAAATGACACGCACACTGACGTCGGAATCAAATGACATAATCATATAGGTAGGAAAAACATAGTGGTGACATCTCTGGATCAATGAGGACATTTGCCTCACCAGAGGCCTGTACTACGAAGCCGGATTTTCGCTTAGCGAGCTAACTTCAGGGAAAAATCTGGGTTTCCGGTCCTACGACGCTGGTTCTCTTCTTACCGGGCTAGATCTCCATGATAACTTATGCTGAACGGCTAACCTGCTCCGGACAAGAGATCAAGTCAGTGAAAGCACCGCCTGCTGACCAATCAGAGCTCAGTGTGCAGAGTTTAAAGCTATCAAGTCATATTACAGGATAAAGGAAATACAGAAAAACGGCCGGCAAAAAATCAACTGACTGTGTGAACGTGAACATAGAATATCACCTCCCATCTTCAGAGCAATCTGACTATTATAACATTAGTGTTAAGAAAGCTTAATTAAATATCTGCCACAACATAAGTAACCGGATCAAAGTAACATTACGTTACGTAGCCTACAGTCCGCCGCACTGTGAGTGCAGACGTCGATGTGTCCCATTGTCACTCATAGCACATCATAATGTATCATATTTCCTTATCTGAGTCAGCTGAGCCGTATCTGGCCGTGCAACACTTACAGTGTCACATACTGTATGTAGAAGTATTATTTTTAAGCAACACATTAAGTTGACGAAACACTCGAGTCAAATGTTAATTTAAGTCAGATCCACTCGTGTCTTAGACGGGGCAGTGATATCATAAACCTGTTAATGTACGCATTCAAACACTTTTTCTTTTACCAGTGTTGTTTAAGTCATGGATGTTTAAAGTTTAACTTCTTCATATGTCTAATATTATAGTTTACTTTTCCTTCAGGAAGTATGACGCTGCGCTGTCAGTACGCTTGACCATGTTTGTGATTGGTCAAATGCTGCTGGTCAAATGCTGCTGGCCCCTCCCCTTTCATGTGAATGCGCACTAAGCTTAGACCCTCCAGAAAAACGCGATTCTGCGATCGCAGAATTTACCGCATAATCAGCAAAATGGCGCAGATTTTTAAGAAGCCGCATATTTATCAAAAGACCGCATAATCCCTGCATTTTTCCACACAAAGTTGAGAAGAAAAAAAAGTTAACTCGTCTTGACGTGACGTCATCAGCTCGCGCATCACAGAATGTAAACAACACTGNACGTCACGGACACTACGTCCATTTATATATACAGTCTATGGTTCACACGGGCAAAGCTCAAACGGACTATAAACTTTAAACACAAGTCATGTGCACGGAAATGCTGTTCAACCATTGGTCAGACATTAAGGGGGTAAAAACGCACATTCCCGGCAATTTCTACCGGAGCCTCCGCCATGGAGCATCGGCACTTTCGGCAGGTTATTCTCATGCTGCTGTTAATCTGGAGATCAACAGACACTAGCTCGACCCTCCAGGAAAACGCGATTCTGCGATCGCAGAATTTACCGCATAATCAGCAAAATGGCGCAGATTTTTAAGAAGCCGCATATTTATCAAAAGACCGCATAATCCCTGCATTTTTCCACACAAAGTTGAGAAGAAAAAAAAGTTAACTCGTCTTGACGTGACGTCATCAGCTCGCGCATCACAGAATGTAAACAACACTGTATAGAGCTAATTTACCAACGAACATTTATACTAAAGACCGGGCAAAAAGTGGGGGGAAACTATTCTGCACCCCGTGCAACTGTGTGTTGCAGCATAAGAGAAAATCGACGGTGGCGACCCACTTTGATTCATTCAAACATTCGAAAATGCTTTCTGCTGCTGCGGACAAGAAAGCCAAACAACTCACGTTCACGAGGCATCAACCTCCAAAACCCTTTCGAGGGCTACAAGAAACGAAGTGAGTAGCCTACAAGATTGAAGCTGGTCAGATAACGAACGAGTAAATGAAAACAGAATGAGGCGGAGAAGTGTGTGTGTGAGATTAAAATAGCCCAATTGCTTTTACAATAAATAAACATTGAATGTGTTTAATTGAATAGTAAAGGGGTTTAACGTTAGTGGCAGGCTGTGTGTGAGAGAGAATAAATAAGACAGCCCAATATTTTAAAAAATTGTTATTCTTTCCCCTCGCATATTTAGCAACTTTCCGCATATTTCCTAACTTCCCGCAATTTCACCGCATAAAATCACATAAAACCCCGCATGTTTAATCGCATAATCAAGGATTTTAGCCCACATAATCAAGGAATTTAGCCCGCATAATCAAGGATTTTTGCCCGCGTTTTTCTGGAGGGTCTATAAACTGGACGGAGAAACCCTGGCTTGAGTTACCGAGTTGATAACCAGCGTCGTAGGACAGTTTAGCGAGAGCGCGTTTGTTTTGGATTAGGTAAACCAGCTCAAACCTATCCAGAGTATGTTGAACTGGATTCGTAGTACAGGCCTCTGGCCTAACAACACAAGAGTATGTATACATATGTATACAACACAAGCTGTCGACATAGCTGAATCAACACCCCTACAAACAGAACAAGGGGGAAGGGAGGCAAATAAAGACAAAAAGGATAGATGAATGAAAGTGTTACCAATAATGAACAGAAACTGGCAAGAAGTAGAGATGTTATACTTAGGTAAAAGTACAAAAGTAATGGTAAAAACATAAACTTAAGTACCAAATTTAAAATGTGTTGTTATGCATAATGGCCGTTTTCATTATCATAACAGCTGGTACCTAAAACAATACAGAAAATACTTTAATATGCTATTTATGTCACTTAATTTTTGTGTAATTGCTGCTACAATTCTTTTTTAGCCACAGTTGTGTACTTATTTGTCTTCATTTTGATTTTATTACTAATATCTACTTTTCTTTCTTTTTTATTATTGCATTCCATTTTTAACTACTATGCCACTTTTGCTGTAACACTGTTAATTTCCCCACTGTGGGACTAATAGAGGAAATCGGATTCCAAATTGTAGTGGAGTAAGAGTATAAAGCATATAAAATCTATAACTACTTAGTCAAAGTGCAAGTACTTCAAAATGGTAGTAATGTTCAGTACTTGAGTCACTTTACTTCGCTACATTTCCCCTCTGTGGCAAACATACACACTGATACTTTCAAGTAGCCAGAATTAAAAAGCTAACCCAAGGCTATAAGCAAACTACCGCAAACGTTTCAAAGAGAAACTCCCTCTGGAGGGAACTTTGGGGTTTTATCCTTAGCTGACCATTTACATACAGACAAACCTATAGAAAACACACTACAGGAAAGGGAAAACCCTAAAAAGCATAACAAGGCACCTTTTACTGAAGCCATCGCCCATAAGTTAAAATCGAAATGTTGTTCTGCGTCATTGCATCTGCAACTCATTTAGCCACTTGTTGGCAACCACTTTTTTTCAAGACAACTAAAAAACAACATTCAAAAACAACATTACAGGAATAGAACATTCAAAGCTCCTAGGCTTGTGTAAACCAGAGACCTTATTTTAGGCATCTTACCACGAACCCATTGACTTTAATATAAGGGAACCGGAAGTGCTACAAAGCCAACTAATTTTCCTGGTTTCTGGGTTTCATTCCTGCAGCTCTCTACAGCGCAGCAGGTTAGAGTACGTTGTGTAACCTACATGAAGCATTGAGCCTTGGCAGCTGTAGTTTAGGCACAAGGACAAATACGAGCACACCCAGACACACACAGGAATGTCTGATGTTTTTTCCTGGATCTAAATGTGGGTTTTCACATACCACATTCTCCCCCCGGCCTTCTGTGTCCCAAGTGGCCTCTCTAAGAATCAGTGCCAGCCCCAATTTTAACTGCACTATGATCTCTGCGTTGCCCGTGCTGCCCACGGACAAAACACATATGAGCACACACCAATGTACACTTAACCGGGTCAACTGCAGAACCTTTATGTTATGTAACAAGTATAGCACCACTCTCCTCGGCTTGCAAAGAAATGGGGAAGTTGCACCCAGGGTTGGTATTTTGGTTCTCTGTGGCTCTTCATTTCACATTTTGTTCAAAAACGGTTGAAATACCTGCAAAGACCTTGTGCTCCTTACAGGGCAATACAATCATGACTGTACAGGGTGTAACGATGGGTGTGTGCAGTGGCTGCAGAAATATCTCAATCATATTTGTCATAATTGCACAATATTTAAGGAGCTTCCAATAGTTGATCAGACTGGATCGACCGACTTGCTGAAACGTGTTGCTTAGTGCATAGCTGAATGACACTACCAGCCTGTTATTCATTGGTTAATAAAAAGGAATTACTTTGCCTTACACCTTAGTTACTAAATGTTCAAAGTTATTTTGCACAACATTATGTCTTGAAGTTCGCAATCCTGTTCCATAGGCAGGTTCCTACTCTCACCCTAGCCTGAGACGTGCCCAAGATTTCATTTCTGCGTTCCTCGTGTAATGCAAGAGCAGTAGAGTTCAGGGCGTGACGCGCTGAACTCGGTGCAATCATAGGTGCATGCAGGCAAAGGGCCATAAAGGAATACGTGTAGGAAAGAGTGAGGGAAACAGGAAAACTAAGAGTACAAAAAGTGAAAAACGGAAACAAATACATATGGGTGTAGGGGGGGGGGGCTGTTCACATCTTGGAGCGCCTTGTTTGCAAGTTAATACAGACAACTTGGCATTACATAAGAGAGAAGGCCTTAACATATAAAGCTGCGGAGAGAGTTTACTAAGCCCTGTGGGAAACACATATGAGACACACACGTAAACAACCATTACCCTTGGGACTGAATCAGTTAACTGTGTTGGCATCTCATGGTGATAAGTGACATGCCATTTCACTCCAAAAGAAATATTCAGTGAATCTAACTTCTGAACCTTTTGTACTATCTGCAACTGGCCGAGTTCCTTCTAAGGTCGAGTGGATAGATAACTCAACTATGAAATGCCTCATTCAAAATTTGGCATGGCAATTGTAGTACTTTTTTACAAAATCAAGTATATTTAATTAACCAGATCACAGCAACAAAAACAGCTTCAATAAGTAACAGAACCCTTAAGAAAACAAGGATAGGAAAAATATAAACGGGCATGTTAGTAATCTCCAGCCTCACCCATTGCAGGGTGACTCCCCTGCAAGTCATTTCAAGGTGTATGAGAGAAGAAAAGAAGCATGCACCTGTAGTATCTGGACTGAAGGTAAGTGGAGCACACAGCCTTGGAGACATGGCTGGCTGAGCCAAAATCGATGACTTTGACTCTGTAGGGCTGCCTGGAGGGATCAACCAGCATGATGTTCTCTGGCTTCAGGTCAGCGTGGATCAAACCGAGAGACTTGAGCTTCTTTAAGGCTGTTGCCACCTGCAAGATTTACAAGAATAAAATAGATATTAGAATTTCGGCACTGTGATTCTGATGCCAAAGCACAATGCAGACATGTCATTATCTTCTATGGTTACTTGTCTTTTTTTTTACACTTTTAATTGATGTCTAACATGTACTAAAAGAGATATGGATACTGTATCTACGTGTATGGGTGTCTGCAGCACATGTCAATTTACCTGCTGCAGAATGGGCCGGATGATTTTGAGTGGCAGGGGGCTGAACTTGTTCTGCTTCAGGAAGTCATAGAGGTTTTGCTCCAGCATCTCAAACACCAAGCAGGTGTGGCTTCGGTGCTGAAAGCACTCGAGAGCACGCACCACATTGTGCTCATCTGCGTTCTCGCTGCTCAACCGGGCCAGGATCTCCACCTGGAGGAACAAGAGAGGAAAACAACACGGACTCAGTAAGCACTGTCTTTGTTGTAATCAAAAAAAGGCAATATAAGAAGTGTTCCTGTTGTTGTGTGCTGATGTGAACCCCCCAGCAGATACAAGCAACCCCATACCATGCAATTCTTCAGTTGTTCACAATTTAAACTCAAACACAGAGACTGGTGCATTTTCTTTACAGATTCTCACCTCGATCTGTCCCTGGCGTGCATAGGATGGGTGGTTCTTCAGTATTTTGACCGCCACCACTTCATTTGTCCCCCGCTTCCAGCACTTCACTACCTGACCGAAGGTGCCCCGACCCAGAAACTCCAACACCTCGTAGCTGTTCTTCAAGGAGCACAGAACCTCGTGCTGAACCAACTGATAGTCACCATCAGCTGATCCGGTTCTGGTCACAGTGGCTCCTGCCGCCGCTTCGGTATTGCCATTAGGCTTGATGTCGGTGCCCCCCCCCCTTATTCCCATGGCGGGTGGCGGCTGAGTGGGCAGTGTCCCTCCACCCCCTATTCTTACAGTGTCTGCATTGATCCCGGTACTGGTTTGCAACATGGCCACAGCGGCAGGAAGTGAAGGTAGAGCAGATACCTCCTCCACTATCTGCATGACGCAGTGGTTCTCCCGCGGATGTTCTCCACCTTCGCTTGCTTTCTGTTCACATCTCTGGTTGGCGCCTGTGTCTTGAATGTTGACGTATCCTCCTCTCGCTTCTACTCTTCTGCCCTCTTCCTCCTCTACTCTGATGCAGGCCCTGCTCAGTGGACCGCAGTCCAAGCCCCCTGCTGATGGAGTTCCACCGCTGTCTCTACGAAGCCTCACTTCCTGTGGGCCTCTGCTCTGGCAAAGGGACTCCTGGATCCCAGCTTCACCCTGTCTCTCTTCTCTCTGTAATCCTGCAGTCTGCAATTCACACTCCTCCCTGTCTCCAAGCTGCAGCCCCCTGTGCTGTCTTGCTGAATCGGCACCAGTGGAGGATGGGACAACGTTGTTGGGATAGGCAATGCCGTAGTTGACTCCAATCACATAGGTCTTGGACACTAGTCGTTGCTGAAAGGTTCTGCTGGTGTTATTACTGTGGTGGGCTTCGTCTTTAGGTCTGCTGGTACTACTGTTGCTGGTTCCTATGGCACTTGTTTGAGCTGAGTGCAGGTGTGATGGGTAGACCAAGACTTGTGAGGCCATACCTAAAGATTGGGGACAAAGAAAACACAGGCCATATGTATAATTTAGTCAAGGGTAAAGCAAGTTGACACAATACCAAAGATATAATGTGGGGCATTGATGATTTTTCTAGGAATATCCGCAAGTTAGCATTGCAAGGGCTCACACGAAAACGATAAGTTGAAAGGATCTTAGTTTTTGTTAGGCACTTAGGTACTTGATGGTTAATTTCATAAGAGAGCTGTTTTGTTTTGATGTGTTTTCTGTTTGTGTTTATAGTGTTGTTGGCCCCAGGAACAATAGCCAATGCTTATGTTGAGTCCGTTATGTCCGCAAATGGAGATCGTAATATTGATGAAGACAAAGGTTTATAGGCATTTTCTACATAATTACCCAACATGTTGACAACATTTTTAATAAAAACTCTATTAACTAAACTTTTGTGTAAAGAAAAGAGAATTGGAAGAGCAATGTAGCCGCCTTTCCCATCAACTGAGCAAGACTGTGGTCTAAATAAAGCCAATACATATCTGAGCCATCATGTCACCCTCGCTGAAAAGGGAACTGGCCCACTGTAATGGGAGCTGGGGGAAGCCTGCTGCATCTCTGGCCTGCCCCTGCACGCTACACTGGAGGCTAGGTTTCATACGAAGTAGAAATGCTAAGCAAGCAGTACCCCAGGGGGAAATGATACATCAGGAAACATGAAGGGTGTTCTGTAACTCTGTGACATTATACCGTCATTGAAATGACTGGAACTGACCCCCTTGATGGATAAACCTTCTTTCTGGGACGTGACTGGAATTTAGTTTTGTTAACCTTGCTATTTTTAAAGTTTCCTAATGAGATGACAACCAAGCAACATTCTCATGCTTTGAAAGTAAACTCAAATCAGGCAGGTCTTCCATTACATCCACATGTTGTGAGATCTTGAAGAGATAAGCAAGTATTTACATTCAAAACTGAAAATCTGATTTTATTTTGCACACATGCGATGTGATGTAATAAACACATCTATTGATGTGTGTACTTATTGGATTTGTATTTAATAAATGTGTCTACTCTTTCATTTGTCTTATCTGCTCTTTCCCGCTGTGGGGAGAATAAAGGATTTCTGATGTCACAGATAGAGTGTCATATATGAAATATTGTATCAATTACCAAACCATTTTCCAATTTCAAACAGCAGTATTTCAAAGTTTCTTAAAGGAACGTTCCTCTCCTCCAGCAAGTCATAACACAATGATAATAGGCAGAGGCCAAGCCTGTCAGCCACACTTCCTGCATATTTCTCCTAACAGGGACATACGGTGTGTCTGTCTGGGCTTACGCTCAAACTCAGAGGTCATTCGGGTTTTAAGGCTACAACACGTGTTACCAAACACACACATTTGAAAAGCTTGCCGTCTTCAGCACAATGCTGAGAGGCTGTGGCCTTCCTAACTACTGAAGCCCTCACACACACAAGCTCAGACAGGCAGAGAGGAGTGCCACAACGTCAACATGAGAATACAACACACTTATCAAGACTTGTAGGGCTGGCGAGTTTTAACCAACATACTGCCTACAAAAATTAACAAATGATGTTATGAACTTTTCTTTAAACTGATGAAACAAACAGACAACAGAAAACAAATGGAGCCTACTCTAGTTTGAACTATATCGCCTGTTCTCAAAAACTGAGCTGCCTACTTATGTACTAACTTCAGACAGAGGTCTCCTGTAACCTGGAGGTGGTTGTAATTAGAATTTCTGGATCAAGATCGTTTTCGAGAAAGATAGTATTTCCATTAAGTAGAGATCAATGTATGCATGGTATTCATAAACCGCTCCCACATTTGATAACCAGCTGAAGCAAGCAACTGACAGAAGTCCAAGGCAATAAAAGCAAAAAAAAAACTACTGTGACTGGTGTGGTGCAAATATGTTTACCCTGTGTATGCTTAACAAGGTGCTATAACCATCAGGCATTGAGGGACACTGGCACAGCTGTGATACCTCCTGCTCTATCCTCTAACTGCCAACATAGGTAGTCTGATATCCCACACAACCACGATCCAGGCCTGAAATGGAGAGCTATGACACAAGAGGTGTGTGTGTGTGTGTGTGTGTGTGTGTGTGTGTGTGTGTGTGTGTGTGTGTGTGTCACAGTTGTACAAGTATACCAGCTGTATATGCAGTTTGTTACTGATCAATCTAGGAGACAGTTGACATATGGCAGGGGTGGTGTGTGTGTGTGTGTGTGTGTGTGTGTGTGTGTGTGTGTGTGTGTGTGTGTGTGTGTGTGTGTATTTGGGGGAAGGGCAACACCAACCTAGACACCTGTTAAAACGTATGTAGTAAGTGACAAGCAGCTAAATAATGTGTGTGTTATACTATTTGGTGTATAGCTAACCCAAATGTAGCTTTATTAACCAACCTGGCTAATTTAAACCTACCGAAAGTTACCTATTATTTTTGACGTAAACGTTAGAATTGGTCACTATCTTTTCAAGGTAACATCTTAAAAACACTTTTTGCTACTTCTACATCACTACAATTCAAAAATGTAAATAGTGTACTTTTACGTGACTACATTAATGTAATACCTTTAGTTACACTGAATATTTGGATTAATAATGTGAAATATAAACAATACATTAATAAGACTTTAGTTACACCTGGAGTAAATTCACAAGCTACCCTGCAGTATACAAAGTCATTAAAAACAGCTACACCTTTACAAATACCAGCTTTGATAACACTTTAATGATCAATAATTATAATCAAAACATATCGTATATTATTTTGCAAAATGGGTACTTTTATTTTTGGTAGTTTAAGTATATTTTGATGCCAATACTTTTTTACCGTTACTTGAGTAAAATGTTGAATGCAGCACTTTTACCTGTAACAGAGTATTCGTACACTCTGGTACTTAAGTACAAGGGTACTTCTCCCACCTCTGATTATGAATAACTAATAATCGTCGTTAGCCAAAAACTAATTAGCCTTCACTGCTACAGTTGTCTGCAAAGGGGAACACACTGAAGTTGGCTAGCAAAACAGTTAGCAAACAAGCTAGCTGTAAGCAAAGTATTTTCAACGGTAAAATAAAACCGAAAACATAACAAGTAATGCTGAATTTGACAACCACTTCCGTTAATATATGTTGACATACCTTCAATAAGAGCTATAAATAATATCACCCAGAGCGTCAAGGAACAGTCTAGCAACGTTGAACCGCACCACAGTCAAATCCTGCACCGACGCTGCTGCTGCTGCCATCTTGTTCAACGACGATGAGACACCGAGCGACTTTCCACACATTTGAAGCTCGAAATAACGCAAATAACTGGCTATTACGAAAGCCAGCTGTATTTGATGTTTTCGACAGCCGTTTCAGGTGTCGACCAGCGTTGTTCTTGTCTCTATTCAGGACAAGGAACCTGTATTTCTAAACTTTTGCATGCTAATACGCTTCGTCCCCGACAGAGATAGCTGCTGGCTGTTAGCTGTTGCTGCTGGTACGGTAGCTTGTTGCTTCTCCGCATGTGTGGAATGTAGGTGGGGGGGG
>NW_011343938.1:14308-20418 GCF_000735185.1 Notothenia coriiceps
ATGGTTAGTGAGGGAAAAATTGCAATAAGAAAAAATTACCAGTATATCTATAAAGGTATGGACAAAAATTATAAGAGAATAAAAATATTTATGATATGCCTAGGTATTATTTCACCCCGGAGCCCTTTATTAACAAATGTAATTACCACTGGTTTGGCAAACTCTGGGTGTGACTCTATTGTGACTCTCAGGAATCGAGTGACTCAGAGAGTAGACTGTCCTCTCCTGAGAGGGAGGTGAAACACAACTTTTTTGAGGAATATTAGGCAATCGCATCGAGCGATCGTGGTCTTCGATTGTTGTTGGTAGAGGCCATGGCCACGCGAGAGTGATGCGCGTGCGGTGTGTTTTACCGATGCAAGGTGTGTGTGTGTGTCTCGGTTTGAAATTACTTTGTGTCTCTGGGTCTTGCATTATCATGCATATTATAATAAAGCTTAGTTATTAAAAAAAAAAAAAAGTTTTTGTAAAAAAAAAAAAAAATTACAAAAAAAAAAAAATATTTGGTAAAAAGGAGGACCAGAGAGCGCGGGGGGGACAGTACGGAGACGCGGGTGACCCCCCCGCGGCGGGGTGAACTCTTGGGTGAACGAATTGGGGTTTTACTACCTAAACAAATACAGTTTACTTTTATTGTATCTCCAAACAAACTTAAACCAGATCCGTTTTTGAACGTACGGTAGGTTCCAAAAAATTGGTTGAGAGTCATCAACCCGAGTGTAAATAGTCCGCACAGTGTACCGGGTAAAAATTTGACCATCCCAAAGATTACGTCAAAAGAGGTGTTTATTTCCAGTTTCCTGACACTCATTAACTATATATTTTCTTTGGAAACTGAGGAAATTATTATAAATTTTATAACCATACGAACAAAGGGTATTAAGGGATTGTAATCCAGAACTTTTCAAAAAAGGATACTTGCTGAAGTCAGATAACATAATTTATGATTTGTGATACTAAGTGCCTTTGTTCCCTGGATATCGTTCACCCCTCATCAAATCACACAACTCTAACTTCGGTTATTACTTATTTATTTCACGACGGACAGACAGTGGTCCACTGCATGACTCGCCTTGTCTCGTGCGACAAATACTGGGGGGAGCGAGAATTTCCCTGCCGTGCCCTGAGTGTCCAGCAGGAAGCCGGCAAACAGGGCATGACTTCCACTTCTCGCTCTCGCACTTGTGCGCGTCGGTGCAGAGTTGTAGTACACATGGAGACAGGTTCTCCGGTCTCCGAAAAATCCGGGTTAAGTAGTTGTTGGAAGTCCATTTTTTCATTTAATTCTTGCGCGTACCGTAGGTGAGTGTGATTTTGACACGAATGTAGCCTGTAATAACTAGAGTGGGCGAATTTTTTCTCACGTAAACAACCGTCACGGATTTCACTTTCTGAAGGAGAGGTGAAGTCTAGTTTAACTTAAATAACGAAAATATCGAAATTCACAAATCTTCAAATACTTCACCCGGATTGTGTATACAATTAACATACAAAACACAAACACAAAAACAAGTCTCTTCACACGTAGGTCTCCTCGTCGTCCCAAGTTACGACTGACACCAGATGCCAGCTCTAGTTATCTAGTCACTTCCGTCAGGACCTAGTCTGGTGGTCCATTACGAAATGTCAATTTAGTAGTTTGCGAAGTAACAAAGCACCTAACTTGCGTTGTTATAAGTCGGGTGCTTTGCTAAAGGAAAAAAAGTTAGCTTAGGTATGAGACACACGTATACAGTTAACCCGTAGAATTTGTTTCTCCTTGTGAACAACCGCCCGACGGCAATGTTTGATCACAAACATTTCTATGTCTCGACCCTTGTAACAGTAGGTAATATTCCGGACCGTTCAGTACCAAGTTAACGGGTTCAATCTTATGGTAGTATTTTACCACACCAAGTTAAGGGATTTGTTCAGTAATAGAGGGAGAGAGTTAACATTAAGTAAATATTCCAACAACTGTCAACGTCTGTCAGTCATTCATGAATTCTCAACTGTCTTAATAGAATTACGCACCACGTCAGAACACCTGTGATGGTTTTTTGTACGTGTTTCGTCTTACTAGTCCAGATATGTAGAAATGACCTCCTTCGTGGAGAAGATTTAGCCAGTGCTTTAAACATAACTGTTCCATAAAGAAAAAGTAAATCTGTTTACAGTTCTGTTTCAAATGGGTGTTGAGAGATGTATCCATAGATCTCTTCATGTTGCTCTCAAAGTGCACCAGATTGATGCTTTTAACTTCAA
The DNA here is from genome assembly GCF_000735185.1 of Notothenia coriiceps. NCBI lineage: Eukaryota > Metazoa > Chordata > Actinopteri > Perciformes > Nototheniidae > Notothenia > Notothenia coriiceps. The sequence continues at coordinate 16,553 of NW_011343938.1, forward strand.
TATTTAAAAATCTTCCCAGGGGAGCTTGCCCCCTGACCCCCCTATGTGAGGTCCACACACCACCTATAAAAATAACACTTTACCCCTGCTTACACCTATATGCCGTGAGCTGATTATCGAGCCTTCATTGTAACAGTCGCGGGTACACTGTGTGTGTGTGTGTGGGGATTGTTGCAGTAGAACATTCCACTGTAGCGACCAGTACATTAATGGGAAACCCTAAATGTTTGAGCACCCTCTATGAAACGTCAAGCTACCCCACAGCACCCCCAAAATAGAATCTCTGGCGCCGCCACTGAGCCTGACTATTTGTGTTGGGGGGGCCCGACTTTTTTTTTTCTCCAAAGGGGGGGCCTGACAGAAAAAGTTTGAGAACCACTGGGTTAAGGTATTCCTTAAAATCTTACATCTCTAAGCTATTGATGGAAACTTTTTGTGTGAAGAGTCATGAATGATCTTTCTCACCCTCAATGAAGTCTGCAGGGGAGTATGTGCGCTTCCGCCTTGTGTTGTCTGTGCGTTGCTGCGGCCCATTCAGGACGTGCAGAGCTGTCTCCAGCGTGCTTATCAGCTCGTCCCTGTGATCTTTCCTCACAGGCCTCTCTTCTGGGTGTCTTGTCAACCCCGTCTCCAGCTGGTACACCCTGAGTGACACAACAACACAAATTAAGGTGAGGTAAGATCTGACAGTAGACTCTTGGAGGCCTTGGCAGCTCTACTTTAGTCCTCACCAAGGAACGAGTGCTCCACTCACCTCCTCAGAGTGAAAGTGTCGAAAGGAATCACTGCATACTCGCTGGGCAGCTTCACACCTGAGTTCACCTCGGCCTGGTTCAGCTGGGAGCGGAAGAACTCCTGAAGGACATGACGTAAGATTTACTGCTCCATATAACATCCATGTATCTCATCAGACAACATTACTCCATTATTCCTACCTTCATGTCGGTCTGTGTCGGAGTTTTGTGCAAACTCTCCAGACCCTGAGGCAGAATCCCTCTTGTTTTAGCCTTTTCCAGGGTCTCCTGAAGCTGCTGCGTCCTTTCCTGCAGAGCTTCCTTCAGCTGGGCTATCTGCTTGCTCAGGCTGTTCATGTAATGTCTGTGAGACTCCTCTCTTTCCTGCAACAAAGCCATGTATCCCTCCTTACTGGTGGCCCCCGCAGACCAAGACAGAGATTGCTGGCTGCTGTGTGACGCGGGTTTACAGGCGAGGAGGTAGAACAGGAACAGACAGCAGCAGAGGCCCAGCACAATGAGGCCGACCCGGGCCACCAGGGCCAAAAGCCACCGTTTAAACATGGTGGGTAGTCTTTGAACAAGCCTTAACCACTGGAGGCTTATAAAATCATGACGGTTCCTTTGTCATGTGGAGATGCTCCCACACCAAAAAGAGCAACCCATAATTCCTAAACCATAGATTAGTAAATATGGCTTTCAAAGAAGTTTTCCTGCTGTTTTCTTCTGTCGTCCATTTCTTTCACTTCATTAGGCAGCATCTTCACGAGACCATCACCGCAGCACTGAAACTCCCTAAATGATAAACAGAAAGTGCATTTTGAGGCTGAGGTTTCCAACCTTTTACCTTAAAAAGATTATTTTCAGGATTGTTAAGGCTTGGATGCAGACTATCCAGTATTTCAAAAGGAAACACAAGTCAATCTGATATTTTAGTGCAGCCTTACAGGGCTGCTCGATGCTTTGGGCTAAATGCTAACGTCAACATGCTTTTGTTATGTTTACCATGTTCACTTAGTAATTTTCGCTAGTTAACAGGCTAACATTTGCTCACTAGCAAATGACAAAGAGCGGCAGAGGACTGTCATTCATTATAAACATAGTTTTCCTCAACTAAAGAAATGACAGGATGATGAGGTTTCAAAAGCTTTTATGAGTCATCCTCTGGGCACCATGAATTTAAGCAAGATGTATCTTTTGGGGATCCTAGATCATCAACAGATAGTAGTATCAACATAGAAACAAAGAAATCCATCTACATCTAATAAATTAAAATGACAATCGAAGAAAGTGAACTAACCTGGTCAGTCTCCTCCTGATGTGCCTCAATGTTTTGACAGCTTATCTAATTTCATGTCAGTTTGACGCGGCCTCATCTCGCTGCTGCTGGACTGCTGCTCAGGTAAATGCTGGCTGCTATAAAATGCACAGAAAGAGAAATAACCTGACCTTACATTCACTCAGCAGTGCCACGACGCTTAAGGTGGGAAGTGACAGAAACAAGCATTTCTCTGTGTATTTCTCTCCACCCTGTGTGTGTGTGTGTGTGTGTGTGTGTGTGTGTGTGTGTGTGTGTGTGTGTGTGTTTTTTAGCTTTAGGTAAACCTGTGACTTTTATTAAGCAAATTTACAAGTTGTCCCCTGTGTCATATGCTTCTCTCTCTCTTGATGTCTCTCTCTCTTGATGGTCTCCTTGATGTCTCTCTCTTGTGTTGATGTCTCTCTCTCTCTTGGATGTCTCTCTCTCTTTTTTGATGTCTGGCTCTTGGATCTCTCTCTCCTTGCGCAGATACAAAACAGAACGAAAACCGCGGTTGACTTTCTAAATTTCCACAGTCGTTCACGTCTCAGCTGTAGGATACTTCTATGTTACTCGTAAGACATCCAAGACAGATATTTACACTTCTTGCGTCGTTGATAACCCACCCAGGTTGGTCATTGATGCGATAAGGGGCGTCGTCTAACGTCCACCGTCTCGTAGCTTTCAGATTTCCACCCGTAAGGAAGGAATGAGGACAACGAAGATTATCTGAATTTCCGTCCTCCTCGGCAGCCTCCTCGGACTTTCCCCTAAGTCCCTACCTCCGTCTACACACACTCTAAAGTTTACCTTCCTTCACTTGTGGACCCAGACTATCTGGACTCCCTACCTTTTCTCTCACCATCTCCTCTCCCTGCCACCTGCTTTTCCACCTCTGAACTCAAACCTGTGAAATTCGAGAGATAAAATTCTTCCATCTCTCAAACAAGTTGTTAATTTACCTACTCCTATTGAGACAAGACTGACTTTGTTGCGGAGGTTTATCTTCGTTCTTTTGAATCGCTCTCTTCTTCTACTCGTCGAGTCGCTACTCACCTAGTAGACCAGCTTTGATGGAACTCTGAGTGTCGTCAACCACTTAATAGTTTTTACAAAGAAAATTTAGAACAGACGAGGAATAATTGTCGTAACGTTCACACAATTCTCACACAACACTACTCACACCAACATAAATCAAAGTAGTCATGTAGACTTACTGGACGACACTATAGGACGAACACTCTACTGCCGTAACACCTTCGTGACTTCAGGTACAATATGATCTATTTTGTGAATCAGATAATACCTCAGTGTTTTCTACCCTTCCCAATTGTTCTATAATTCGACTTGTAGAAACTACGATTTCTCCTAACTTAATCACACGTCCTAGGTTTTCTGTTAGATTTGGAGAATAATTCTAATGTCCTATGAATTACCATCTTTCCCAGTCGCTACCATCACTTGTTGTACCCTAGTACAGTATTTGTGTGTGAAAACGTCTTTATGGTGTGTGACGTGTATATGTGTGGTGTGGGTGTGTGTGTGTGTGTGTTGTGTGTGTGTGTGTGTGTGTGGTTGTGTTGTGTGTGTGTGGTTGTGTGTGTGTGTGTGTGTGTGTGACGAAACCCACCTGCTGGACCTTGTATTTCGTTCAGAAAGTACCTTAGTCGGAGATGGACTCGGTTATTTCTCGGTAGACACGGACCGACTTTTTTGAATACTACCGTTGTGTGTGTTGTGTGTGTGTGTGTGTGTGTGTGTGTGTGTGTGTGTGTGTGTGTGTGTGTGGTGTGTGTGTGTGTGTGTGTTGGTGTGTGTGTGTGTATTGTTTG
>NW_011343938.1:20445-31163 GCF_000735185.1 Notothenia coriiceps
GGGGGTTGGTGGTTGTTTGTACGTGTATGTGTGCGCGTGTGTATCACATTGCACTGTGACAACTTTGTAAAAACATGTAACTGTACAGTTCGGAATTTATATCTTTATTATTATTATTATTATTATTATTATTATATCACCATGGAAAACGTATTGTTGTTATATATTGTTCAATGTCCACAGTTTGACTTTTTGTGTAAATATTGTTATTTTATTGCACATTTTGACTTTTTCCATACGTCTTTTTATTCTATTTTATTTCAACTTTTATTGCAACGTTTTTACTTTAACTCTGTAAGATTACATCAATCTTTTTTGTCTTTTTATTTTATCTTGTATTGCACATTTTTTTCTTACTTCCTATGTTAATGTACATCTTTTATTTGTATTTTATTATTGCACTCTTTTACTTTAACTTCGTATTTCAACATAACTATTGTTATTTAAAGTCGTATTGAAAATTTCTATTTTCATTTCTTGTTTGTTTTATATGTCTATATAAATATGGTTATTTTATTTTGCACTGCCAATTTTTGATTTAACTTCCTATGGTTACATTAATCTTTTTATTATATTTTTTTATCTTGAACTTCACACTTTTACTTTAACTTCTTGTGTATACATTTTGCTATTTCTTTTATTTAACCATTTTATTGGATTGCATTTCTACCTTAGCTTCTCATGTTGATATTATGTCTTAATTAGATTTTGTTTTATTTTGTATTGCACGTTTTTACTTTAACTTCTTGTGTTTTTATAAGTATGTTATTCTAAAATGGAGCAACTGTCACAAAACAAAATTTCCTCCAAAGGATAATGAAATTATTCTGATTCTGATTTAACTTCTATGATGCTTTAATCCACTAGATACATTAAGATATGTTTTCAAACATATTCTTAAGATGTGTGTATTTAACCATTAATTAAACTTTATTTAATGATTCATAATAGTTTAATAAGTCAAAATCGGTCTACATTTATCCAATGCTTTTCAATGCCAGCAATACGCTGTAGCTTTTGTGCATATGACAAATAATTCCTTTGAGTTTTCTATCAAATAAAGAGTCTTGCACACAGTAAAAGCTGGTGTGGGGGGGTTATAAAAGCACAGGGAAACTGGTTGTTTATGGGTCTCTGGTCATGTATTAAAGGGGAAGCATAGCATGTTGTGTTGACCGTACTTAGAACCTATCTTTAGATCTGCAGTTGGTATCTAGGTCTCGCATGTAACTGCTCTCTGTCTGGTTCTAATGCAGGGAAGGCCTTTCACTGCACCATCAGTGAAGAACAAATTCCTTATCTCATCTGTTTCACTACACTGTGGTCCAGAATCAAATCGTATCCTGACATGTTTCTAAAGCACAAGCAATGTTACCAAATTTGGACAAACATGCAATTTATTGAATAAATATGCAGGAGCATTGTTTAAAGTGACACACAGACATGTGTTTTTTCACATAATTTATTTGAGTATTACTATTTTATGATACTGTATACTTGCACGTATGCAGAGGCACATATTGATTGTACTTTTGCTGCACTACAATAACAAAATCTATAAAATATATGGTTATATGATATAACGCAATACTGAACTACCAATCTACCCAGTATTTTATAAAGTGTCTAAAAATGGCTTCATGTTTAAAAACTATTAACATGCTCGTACATGTATTTGTTAGAACATACCAATCTACCCAGTATTTTATAAAGTGTCTAAAAATGGCTTCATGTTTAAAAACTATTAACATGCTCGTACATGTATTTGTTAGAACATAACAACAGGATAATTTGTGATTCTATAATAATACAATACTGTAAAAAGAGCAATTCTACTAGTGAATACATTTACTTTTGGTACTTAAAGGTGGGGTATGTAATTTATTTAAGAAATACTTTTTGTTATATTCTATGGAATGCTCTTAAGTTAAATGTAAGTGTATTATGATTGTAATTTGTGTACTTGTACTTACAATTGAATCCATTACTATGTGATGGAGTATTTTAGGACTGTAGTATTTCTACTGTACTTCTACATTAGTAAAGAGTTTGACCGTCCACCTCTGCCGAGAGTTGCCATAGTCTTTAAAGTGACAGATATTCTGCCCCAAATAAATACAAAACATATATAAAATGTGTTATTTTTTCTTGTTATTTGGGATTATATTAAAATGTAATATCCTTTTAAAATAAACACCTAGCATCCAGGAGACAGTTTAGCTGTTATTTAAAATTGCATTTGCTACTGATTGCTATACTTCTTAATCATCCCGTCTCGTCATGTTGTTGCAATTGTTTCTTTAACATGGTTCTTGTTGCACACTCATACACATTTTATAATCCTTTTCAATATAGTTGTATAATAGTTCCATATTTCCTCCTTTTTCACCATCAAATTCCTCTTACTGCTTATGTATGCACCATTATACACCAAAGAAATTCCTTTTGTATGTAAACCTAGGCAATCAACCTAATTCTGATAACACGAACACTTTCAGTAATTCATAAATGTGAAGTTGTAAAGTAAAATTAATAATTCAGCTTTTTCTGGTTAAGGTCTGCTATTCAAGTATTGTTTACTCTGCTTCTAGTTATTAGAAAACACTAGAATCTAAAATAATAACAAAACATGTCATATTAGCTTAAATTCGAGTTCTGGCTCCACCTAGTGTCTTATATGTAAACTACATGAAAACAGGATAAACAGGACAAATAATGATTGTTTTTTTGTTATTACCACATTATATTCAAATGATTTTCAGCCAAAAAGCTATATAACAATGTGAAGTGGCTTCATCATACAAAATTAAAAAGTAATTACTGTTATATTATCTGTTCACTTATTTTCAAAAAAGGAGTGTTTCATGGTGCCATTCAGTCCATAGGGTAGTTCGATTCTGCTCTAATACAAGCCAGGAACAAATATACACCAAAGACAAGCAGAAGGAGAAAAGCAATGAGTCATCTGTGTGGGATAAACAATGCTTTATTTGCATGTTGGATGAATATTGAGAGACAATTATCAGTGTAATTGCAGTGAGCAGTAAATGTTGTAATTATTTGGGGAATAGGCAACGTCATTCTGCCTGGAGGAGGGAAGATAACACTGTCAGTATTCTGTAAGAAGGTGGAGGGAGTAAACATTATGGAAAGCTAAGTGTTTGTCAAAAGTAAAAACATCTCATAAATAGTTTAAATTAGTGAAAATAATAAAGACAGTTTAAGAGTCTGGTTTCCCTTGAGTCCTTATCAATTTATCCTAGTCATTATACTTTTAATTAATATTTGTAGGACAGACATTGTGCACATACAGTAGATAGAAGTCTTTAAAGCCTTTTTGCTAAAAAAAAAAAAAAAACACTATATGTAGGACGTTTTTTTTTTACAGATTCTGAGGACCCCTTTTGTTGCCTTTTCATTTTAAGAGTGGATCGTGTTATTTTGGTCACATTTTGATACTTCATGCTCCAGTCCTGTGAGGCATTTTAGATGTGGTTCCTGATGAGCCAGTATGAGCCTTCAGATCTGCAAGCAGGCTGCATTTTCGGACCATTTCATATACACAAAGGGTTGATAAAAGTCTTTACGTTTTTATTTTGGCTGGTAAAGACTCCCAACAGACTCGGAAAAGATGCTTCCTCTGAGCGTCTATTATACTGCAAGAAACTGAAATATTTGTTTATTTACTCTGATTAGCCCAAAAACAAATGACTAACGAAAAGGTGTAGTAGTGTATGTATCCTCTCTATTTCCTTTCAATTGCAGTGTGAAAGACAGCATGTGTGTGTGTGTTTCATCAGTCCAATGTGTCAGAAGTTTGAAAACTGACTGAATACTTGGCTATGGTTTGTACAGTATTTATGAATGTCTGAGTGTACCAGTCCCAGACAAACATGTATAAATAATGCATATTTGCCGCTACTGTCTTCAGAGTAAGAACGCTTTATGAACATTCTTAAAGCAGGAAATGACTCCTATCCCTGCCAGTATTTACTGTAGGAGAGCTCCAGAATAGTATTACCTGTTATGAGTTGTCAGGAGATGCGCACAAAAGTTCTGTTTTAGATTCAATGCTGTTCCCCTTACAAATGCATCCTTTTAAAACATGTGTACCCTAACATAAATGTGAACATTCTTTGGAGATGTACAAAAATACAGTCAAATAAAAATGTCCCTCTCAAATCTAAATAAATAAAAAAAAAAAAAATCAGTTCAGTCAAAATGGTATCTTATAAGGAACAGTTCAATATTTTTGGGATACATAATGATTCCCTTACTTGCTACTTAGATGATGACTCACACAGTGAGTTTTCTAGCAACCAGAAGAGACACCAAAAAGTCAATGCTCCCACGTTTAGAAATACTCCCTGAAGTTAAACAACAACTTGTTATTTAGATTCAGGCAGGGGGGGGGTGAGAGTGTGGGAGAGACTCCTCTTAGCAAACCATTTACATCCACACAAAAACCTATACAACACAATAAAGGTACAGGGAGACCCCAAAAAGCATAATAGGACCTCTTTAAAATCGTATCATTTTCATCAAGGCTTCTCTCCTTTCATGGAATGTGCCTGCACGCCTCTGCCTGAACCACATTTCCTTTAAACTCCTGACAGGTTGAGACATCTCTAGAGCTCCAATAAAGAAATAAGGACATTGGTATATGCGAAGAACATTAATAGAATATTTCTAGGCCTTAACGCAGAACTATAGTGTGCTTCACTCCGAGAACTGTTGGCCAATAAGGATCCTGCTCTGAGACGGCTCAGAATTTAAACTGGATTTTTGTTCTACTACTTTAACACTAAGTATTGTTTTAGTATTCATTCTAAAACATAGGTTTTGTATTAGCTTGGATAACACATTTTGATAATACTGAACTTAATGCAAGATTGTTACAAGGCCTGATATTTGATCAAATAAGCGACACTGAGTTAATTCAACAGAGATGGTAGTCAGCATTTTACATGTTGTCTTAAGGTGTGGGGGAGCTGTCTTTACCGGCTGAACGCAGATTAGCCTCCTCAGCTTGTTAATCTAAATCTTTAACTAGGGAGGGGAAAGTGAAAAACTACACGGTGCTTTCCACTTCCACCCTACGTCTCTGCGCCGGGACTCTCCTCTGACGTGAGGACTTTACTGAAAATCTTTTGGTAGAATGGGGAGAAGACCAGCTTGTTGAAGTTGACGAGGCGACTAAAGCGCACAGCGAGCTCCTTCACCTCCTTGCTGACCGGAGCAAGGCCTCCTGGGAGAGGAGGGGGGGCGTTATGTTGATTGGAGTCCAGGGAAGCCAGGAGATAGTTCTGAACACGAGACTCTGAGGAGAACAGAGAGGAGAGGGGATCTGTCACCAACATGTACATTGTAACCCCCGCACCCACACCATGTATTTTCTTTTGTAAGTGTTGAAATGAAGAAAAAAAAACGCATTCTTTATCTATGGCGGTCTTGGCAAAAGGAGCCCTTGAAACAGAGCCCCTCTCGTTCACCATGCTTTGTGGGTTCATGCTTGATGCTGGGTTTTGATCCTTCAAATACACCAAATGTCATGTCAGAATCAGAATCATCTTTACTGCCATGTAGGTTTGCACATAAACGTGCTATGTATATGATGCATACCTAAACACAATTAGAGGAATTAAGTAAAAAATTCACAAAAATATAGCTTAAAAAGCTTTAAAGCTATTTGTAAAAAGACAAGGTGAAGAAGAAATATAAATATACAAAAAAAGAAATACAATACAAGTGGCTGAGCTGAGCATTAAAGAGGTAGCAATTTAACAGGAATGTGCAAAATATACATCGTTGAACAATAAATTGTTTACGAATAGTTTGTAATTAATTAATTAATTAGGTTGTGAATACTTTATAAATCATGAATAAGCTTTTATAAGACATGAGATAAACAGGGCAACTGTGACCGGTTGCTTGCCAAATAGTGAGCCCACATGTATCTGTACTGCTAAGCCTTACGTCCCGTCCACACGGCGGCGTGCGTTGAAGCTTCAACGCTTCTGCCCGTTCACTTTTAATGGGGTGACGCCACATTTCGCCGAAATGCATTGTGGGAGCGTCGCTACGCATTGCTCGCTGCAAAAGTTGAGCAATTTTCTACTTTTGAAGCTTCGGCGGTAGCGTCAGCCAATCAGAACATATGCCAGTACAAGCTCTAGCCAATTAAACCGAGTGCTTGTCTGTCCGGGGCGGGAGATTCATGTGATTGGTTGTTGGTCGAGTTTCAGACACGCCCGCCGGCAAGCTTCAACGCACGCACGCCTTGTGGACGCTGCGTTATATTGGCTACTTATCTTACTTTGTCTCCTTCTTCATCAGCTTCCTTGGTATCTGTTGCTCACTGAGTTGATTCTCGCTAAGTAGCCAATATAAGGCTTAGTCTTCTTGCCAAATAGTGAGCCTGTGTTGATGTATGATAACTACGTTAGAACTGGTTTATAAATGGTTCTTAATGATTCATAAAGTGTTTAAGGGTTAGGGTTAACCTTAAACCCTTTATGAATCCTTTATAAGGGTAGTCTAATTGTAAAGTGGTAGCATTTATTCTGTATATCTTGAGGTTTTAATTTGTATTAAAACTAACAAATTAACTAGTATGTTTTTACCTTGTGTATTTATATTGTATAATCTGTAGATATACTGTATGTATTCTATCTTCCTCTTGGTAATACGTATACATTGACTGTTTGGTTATTTGTTTAACTCATTGATCGATGATTAATAATGGAATCTCAGTATTGATCAAAATAATCGTCATTATTATTTTGGCTGTAACAGTGCAGAATATGTATTCAGTGTATACAAATTTACTGTAGATGCTTTTTACTAAGATTGCGAGGATATTATCATTTAAACTGGCATTTTGAAAAGTCATTGAAAAGTTAGGATGATATTTTAAGATGTACATTTATTCCACTTGAAGGCAACTATTTCATATTACTTTGTGTTATTGTCTACTTTTTGATGTTAATTGTTATATTTGATACAGATAAACATAACAAATCCCAATTAAACCCGTGAGTCCCTGCTCTTACCCATGAGCTTGCGGATGGTGTTGCCGGGCAGGATTGTGGCAGAGATCTGTCCCTTCAGAATGCTCTTCCGGTCAGGAGCGTATGGAGAGTAGCCGTGCTGACTCAGACACTTACTCAGCTCCACGCACATTTTCTCCCCGATGGTCGCCAACGCCTCCTCTGCATTGAAAGACCTTGGGGGGGGGGGGGGCAATAAATAGGATGTAATTTAACACTAGAACCGCCAATAGGTCAATTTTACCCGCAGCTGGTTTTTGATTGTATGTAACTTTTTTTCAATAAAATATTCAAGTCTTCCAGTCTGTGACTTTTCCTGAAAGTGTGTTATGTAGCACCCTCTGTTGTTAAAAATTGTCAATATGAAGTCAGAATGAAAAAATTGCCCAAAAAATGTCCATTTATACCCATATCCGCTAGCGGGTAATATTTACCTTATAGAAAATGCAGCGTAAACATGACGTGTTGCTATAGCAACGCCTTTTGTCTACTGCGGTTCCTTATAGATAGAGAGATAGATTGAGAGAGAGATAGATAGATGGATAGAGAGAGGGATAGATAGATAGTTATAAATAGAGAGATAGATCATTATAGATAGAGATAGATAGTTATAGATAGATGGAGAGAGAGATAGAGAGATTTGTACCTAAACAAAACACAAGTCTAACACCAAGCGTTTAAATCAGCACTGGTAGTGATATTTTATACTTCATGCTATCTGCACAAACTATATCAGTGGCCATAATATAAAAAGGTAGGTTTTTAGTTTTGAAACATAATATTATTTTGTTTAGCTATATCATGCAATATTATTTTGTATACTTGGTGGAAGTCATTATAGGTGGAAGGAAATGGAGCTCAGGGAGAGAACACAGTTGTGTTTTGTTTTTTACGCATCCCAAAATCCTCTTTTCTTGTTGCCATAAATAGATATATAGAAATAGGTAGATGGTTGTAGTTATCAACGCATGTGCAATACAAGAGGTTTCGGTTGTAAAATGTAGTTTAGTTTGCAGTTTATTTTTTATATATTGGGCATCAACTCTAGAAATTACAAAACGGGCGCTTTTTTTGAATTTTACGTCAAAGCTTCAGCCATGTCCCTAGCTGCCGCTACTCCACTAATGTCTCTCCCCCCCATCCTGCCTCCTTTTAGCTTGGGCTAGTTGAAGTTGAATGCATCACTGTAAGCTAGCACAGAGTTACAGAGTTTGCCCTGCTGGAGATGGGATTGATTAGCATTGCGTGGAAATGTTGGGCTTGATTATCACAGATATTTATTTAGAGCTGCATTTATTCTGCAACAGGTGAGAACAACAACTTGGTTGCTGTAACTTCATCCGTTTGGTTTTACTTGCTGGGACGGCACATTTTAGTCAGACATCAGTTAAAAACATTAGCAGTTTTAGCAGTATCTGATATTTAAGCAGTTTACTAACTGCTTTTGGTTAGCCATCGGACTATTTAGCTTTAGCTCAATTATAATTCTTATCAAAGTATGTTCACGTTGAACATACTTTGTTTATCGTTGACTAGTAGCAAGTTCGATAAAAGCCGATTCTATAGGCGAAAAACATTGGTAGGATAGAGGGAAACTGTTCGGTGAATATTAATATGTTATTTCATGCAATCCAATTTGTAAATAATCTAAATATTGTCTTAACTTATCATAAGATCATTTTGCCTGACACTCACCAACAAAGTTGTTCAACTTAGTTTTATTGCATTTATGCGTGACATTTAAAGCGCTGGTACTCACGGTGTGTTCATGTCGGCCAGCAGGGCACTGACAGTGTTTTTGAGAGTGTCCATCAGCCCTGGCAGGCCTGAGATAGCCTCTCCGGTGGTGGTGTAGATGATGAGGAGCACAGAGGAGAGCAGAACTAGCCGCTCTGCCTCCTGATACATCTCCTGGAACCGGACCTGATCCATCAAAATTGTCTGTGGGGAGGAGAACAACAGGAACACGGGTTCATGTATCAAACATCTATACAACCAGGAGGGAGACATGACAGACTTCATGCTCACCTCTGGGAAGGGGTCTGAGGCATGGTCCCACTTCAGAAGGCGTATATAGGCTTTATTATGAACATTAACAGCAGAGAGGGGGGCGGGGGGGTCAGAGGAGGCAGCAGTAGAACCGTCCGTTTCTCTCAGGCTTCTCACTGTGTCCTCAAGCCACTTCTCAGTGAAGTCTAAGGCATCTAAAGAACAGAGCATTTCAGTTTTAGCTTTACTAGATACAGCCGATCCCTGTTTTCCCACACAAATATATGCAATATCCACCCAAGAAGAAGAAGAAGAAAATTCTGTTTCCATTCTGTCATACACGCACATGTGTTTTTTAATAAAGGTACATACAGTACACACAGTACACACTTTTTACAACATGCACATAGATATAAAAATAAACACACAGTTATATGCACACATGCACATGCAGTTGAGAGGTCAGAGCGGAGGCAGCCAGTCTAGCCGGCGCCGGCCCTGACCAATTTGCTGCCCTAGGCAAGATTTTAGCTGGCGCCCCCCCCCCCCCAAATGCAGACACTCACTATGACTCGCACATGCACGGTTGTGGCATGAGAAAACAGAAAGATATGGACACAAGATGTGTGCAGTGCAACTCTATTTAGTATCCAATCCATTTGAACATGATTTAAGTGAGAGGGGGCATGCACCCCCGGGAAGACTTTTTTTTTAATATTGAAGTTAAAAGCATCAATCTGGTGCACTTTGAGAGTAACATCAGGAGATCTATGGATACATCTCTCAACACCCATATGAAACAGAACTGCAAGCAGATTTTTCTTTTTCTTTATGGATATTTTACAAATCACTCCCCTTTCAAACTGTATTCTTGTTTATTAATAACAACTTTTCATAGACATTCATATAGTATTTTATACCTGTTTTTCATCTATTCTCTTATTTTTATATAGCTATTATGATCATATAAAGGTGTGCCTTTACCTCACCTCACTGAGGTTATCAGAGCCGCTCAGTCTTTCAGGAGAGAGCTCTCTAAAGCTCTCCCCCCCAAGCGGACGGCTTACACAGTTAAATTCTAATGTTGAATTAAAAAGCACACAGAAAGCTGTATATGTTTTTTTGGGAGTTTGATTTATTGTTTGATTAACACAAACAAGAATTAAAACTATATAAAGTTGCACACTGAAAACTCTGATGTATTTCCTGAAAATGAGAACAGATTTCACATAAACCTCTGGGTTTTTTACTGGGGCTTTGGAGGCATGTCAATTTGATTTTTTTTTGGTGGGGGGGGTGTGCCATATTTATGGGCGCTGTATGCAATATATGCGTAGTTCTTGTTAGTATATAGATGAATAAGATGTAGCTTTGTTGATCCAAAATCGGGGAAATTGTGTTAAGAAATTTAATAAAAATATATTTTTAAATTTCTAACTTCTTTTTTTTTTCTTACCAATTTTCCGGCGCCCCCTATGGGTTGATGCGCCCTTAGCATTCGCCTATACTGCTATGCCGAGGGCCGGCCCTGCCGGCCCAGGAGCAAGTTGGGGGTTTGTGCCTTGTCAAGCAGCTGTCGGCAGTGGCCCAGGATGAACTGGTATGGACCCTTCGGACCAAAGTCCAATCCCATACAGGGACTCTAACCCACTGCCGCCTTACAATCGAGATCACACATTT